>NW_024430529.1:0-876 GCF_017639785.1 Mesocricetus auratus
ATACCATCCACTTACACTTATTATTCTCTAATATTCAATCTATTTCTGTCTGGATATTCAGGAAACCATGTAGCCAGACATGAGTTAGCCTGCATTCTGTTGGTAAAGTGAGGTAATATGATGTGTTCTAGTCACAGATGAAAATTTTATACACCAGCAAAATCTCAAGAGAGAATATGTAGTTATTGTAGGCATAGTCTTTTAAGTTGCCTTTGTAATAGCAATCTGTTGAGCAACACAAAGCATTCCCAGAAATAAAGGGGCAATTTCACAGTTAACCAGGGATAACTATCTGTCCTGCATACATTTGGCAACGATTTTAAATGAACACATTAGATATTTTGTTTTGGTTTCTCCCTCACCATTAATTCTGTTTTCTTTCTTTTGTGTTTTTATATGTCCTGCTTATGGAGATATAATGTATGAATACAAGGACCAAGACTAATATGATAGTGATTCTGTGACAAAAAATCTTTTTATGAGCAAGAATTCTTTGGTGAAATTTGTCATTGTATGAAGATTATACATTGGCTTTAGCTAGTGCATTTGTATCAGAGGGATGTGTCTTTCTTTAGGGTAAAATGAGCAGAATCCAAGATCTCCCTATGAGTATAGTATGACACTTAAGTTCAGTGAATCAGAAGTCTTTTGGTTTTCAGGTGATACTCTTTGTGGCTTGCATGCCTAGTAAACCTACATATTGTAAAAACATTTAATTTTTACTCTCCTAAAAATTCACAATGCCTTAGTCAATATTTCCAGCAGATTCTATTGTCAAGTTTGAGAATGCAACCAGACATCCTTTCCAAGTCAAGGCATTCTACCTTGAAAAGTTACTCCTTGACCACAGAAGTAAGTATTTGTAGCCTTCAGTCT
>NW_024430530.1:0-9935 GCF_017639785.1 Mesocricetus auratus
AACATTGGAGGGCTTCCCGGCCTGTGCTCCAGTGCCTGCAGATCGCCTGGGACCTGCACAGAGCTTCCTATCCCGGCGGGAGCCAATCACCCCAGACTCCGGATCTTCGCTCACACCAACGAGACCAGGAAAGGAGAGGAGGCTGGGAGTCCAGGGAAGCGGTGGTTCTTCCAGCAGCATCAGGTAAACAGGCCGGCTTCCCGGCCTGTGCTCCAGTGCCTGCAGATCGCCTGGGACCTGCACAGAACTCCCAATCCCGGCGGGAGCCAAGCACCCCAGACTCCGGATCTTTGCTCACACCAACGAGACCAGGAAAGGAGAGGAGGCTGGGAGTCCAGGGAAGCGGCGATTATTCCAGCAGCATCAGGGAAACAGGCCGGCTTCCCAACCTGTGCACCAGTGCCTGCAGCTCGCCTGGGACCTGAACAGAGCTCCCAATCCCGGCGGGAGCCAAGCACCCAGTCCCCAGGTCTTCTCTCCCACCAATGAGACCAGGAAACCAGAGGACCCAGGGAGACCAGGGGAGTAGCTGTTCTGGATCAAGTACAACAGGACCCAGCATAGGGTCCAGGGGACCAGGTAAGAGGATAAGCACCCCAGATTCCTGTTCTTCTTCTCCACCCACTGGACCAGCATTTGGACAAGGAATAGAAGAACCACCAGATTATTGGACTTGCTAGCACCCACCAAAAGGGAACTCTGGTCCCCAGACCAGTAAGGGACTCTTTCTGCACCCTCTAGAAGAAGAGATGGGAAAGAGACAATACAAAAACACACTCAGCAACAGAAAAACAAATATGACACCGCCAGATTCTAGAGACTCCACACCAGCAAGACCCCAACATTCCAATGCGGACGAAGCAGAAGAGAACGACCTTAAAAGCACTTTCATGAAAATGATAGAGGCCCTAAAAGAGGATATTGGAAAATCCCTCAAAGAAATGGAAGAAAAAACAAACCAAAAAATGCAAGAATTGGAAGAAAAAACAAACCAAAAAAGGCAGAAAATCGAAGAAGAAATGAAGCAAAAAATGCAAGAAATGGAAGAAAAAACAAAGCAAAAAATGCAAGAATTGGAAGAAGAATCATACCAAAAAAGGCAGGAAATGGAAGAAGAAACAAAGCAAAAAATGCAAGAAATGGCAGAAAAAACAAAGCAAAAAATGAAAAAATGGAAGAAGAAACAAACCAAAAAAGGCAGGAAATGGAAGAAGAAACAAAGCACAAAATGCGAGAAATGGAACAAAACACAAACCAAAAAATGCAAGAAATGGAAGAAAGAACAAACCAAAAAATTCATAAAAGGCAACAAACGGACGGACAGATAAACAGAAAATTGCAAGAAGCAATGCAAACACTGAAAGGGTTAAAAACTGAAATAGAGTCATTAAAAAAAACACAATCTGAAGAAAGGCAGAAAATAGAAAAGCTGGACAAACAGACAGGCACTACCAATACAAGCATTACCAACAGAATAGAAGAGATGGAAGAGAGAATCTCATGTGTTGAAGATACGCTAGGAGAAATGGATTTATCAACCAAAGAAAACCTTAAATCCAACAAATCCTTAACACAAAACATCCAGGAAATATGGGACACCATGAAAAGACCAAACCTAAGAATAATAGGTATAGAAGAAGGAGAAGAAATCCAGCTCAAAGGGGCAGAAGGCATATTCAACAAAATCATAGAAGAAAACTTTCCCAACCTTAAGAAAGACATGCCAATGAAGGTACAAGAAGCCTACAAAACACCAAATAGAGTGAACTACAAAAAAAAAAATTCCCTCGCCACATAATAATCAAGACCCCAAACATACAGAATAAAGAAAGAATATTAAGAGCAGCTAAGGAAAAAGGTCAAGTAACATATAAAGGCAGACCTATCAGAATTACACCTGATTTCTCCATGGAAACGCTGAAAGCCAGAAGGTCCTGGATAGATATTCTACCTACACTAAGAGACCACGGATGCCAGCCCAGACTACTATACCCGGCAAAGCTCTCAATCACTATAGACGGAGAAAACAAGATATTCCATGACAAAACTAGATTCAAGCAATATGTGTCCACTAACCCAGCACTACAGAAAATTTTGGAAGGAAAACTCCAACCCAAGGAAGCTAACTACAACCAGAAAAACATAAGCATTAGAGAATCTCTCTCTACCAACAGCCAAAAGAACAAAGGGGTGAAATTCCACACATAATTCCACCAACAACAACCATCGCAAATCGAAGAAGGATGAGCAATCATTGGTCATTAATATCCCTCAATATTAATGGCCTTAACTCACCCATAAAAAGACACAGACTAGCAGATTGGATTCGAAGACAGAACCCTTCCTTCTGCTGCATACAGGAAACACACCTCACCCTTAAAGACAGACATTACCTGAGAATTAAAGGTTGGGAAAAAATTTTTCAATCGAAGGGACCCAAGAAACAAACCGGGGTAGCAATCCTAATATCTAACAAACTAGACTTTAAAATAAAATCAATCAAAAGAGATGAAGGAGGTCATTACATACTCATCACAGGTGAAACCCACCAAGAGGAAGTGTCTATCCTGAACATCTATGCCCCAAATACAAAGGCATCCACATTCGTTAAAAAACATTATTAGAACTTAAATCTCATCTAAAGCACCACACAGTTATAGTGGGAGATTTCAACACACCACTCTCACCACTAGACAGGAATACCAAACAGAAACTCAACAAAGAAGCAAAAGGGCTAATAGAAATAATGACCCAACTGGGATTAACAGATATCTATAGAACATTTCATCCACATAAAAAAGAATATACCTTCTTCTCATCACCACATGGAACCTTCTCAAAAATCGACCACATACTATGCAACACATCAAACCTCAGCAGCTACAAAAAAAATTGGAATAACTCCATGCATCTTATCAGACCACCATGCTTTAAAATTAGAATTCAACAACAACACAAATTGCAGAAAACCTACAAACTCATGGAAATTGAATAATGCTCAACTGCACCATCCCTGGGTCAAAGAGGAAATAAAAAAAGAAATTAAAGACTTCCTTGAATTCAATGAGAATGAAGACACAACATACCCAAACCTATGGGACACTTTGAAAGCAGTGCTACGGGGGAAGTTCATAGCGCTAAATGCTCACATGAAGAAACAGGAGAACAGTTATACCAGAGAATTAACATCACAGCTGAAAGCTCTAGAACACAAAGAAGCACACTCCCCCAGGAGGAGTAGACGCCAGGAAATAATCAAATTGAGAGCTGAAATCAATAAAGTAGAAACCAGGAAAACAATACAAAGAATCAACGCAACGAAGAGTTGGTTCTTTGAGAAAATCAACAAGATAGACAAGCCTTTGTCCGAACTTACCAAACAGCAGAGAGTGAACACGCAAATTAACAAAATTAGAAATGAAAAGGGGGACATAACAACAGACTCTGAGGAAATCCAGAGAATCATTAGGTCATACTTTGAAAACCTGTACTCCACAAAATTCGAAAATTTAAAGGAAATGGATGACTTCCTGGACAGCTATCAATTGCCAAAACTAAATCAAGAACAGATAAGCAATTTAAATAGACCTATAACCCCTATGGAAATAGAAGCAGTCATCAAAACTCTCCCAACCAAAAAAAGTCCAGGTCCAGATGGCCTCAGTGCAGAATTCTACCAGAAATTCAAAGAACAGCTTATACCAATTCTTCTCAAAGTGTTCCACACAATAGAAGCAGAAGGGTCTTTGCCAAACTCTTTCTATGAGGCTTCAATAACTTTGATCCCCAAGCCACACAAAGACACAACTAACAAAGAGAACTTCAGACCAATATCCCTCATGAATATTGATGCAAAAATACTCAAAAAAATACTGGCAAATCGGATCCAAGAACACATCAAAACAGTCATTCACCACGATCAAGTAGGTTCCATCCCAGGGATGCAGGGATGGTTCAACATACGAAAATCCATCAACGTAATCCACCATATAACAAGCTGAAAAACAAAAATCACATGATCATCTCACTAGATGCTGAAAAAGCCTGTGACAAAATCCAACACCCCTTCATGATAAAGGTCTTGGAGAGATATGGGATAACAGGGACATACTTAAACATAATAAAAGCTATATACAGTAAACCAACAGCCAACATCAAACTAAATGGACAGAAACTCAACGCAATTCCTCTAAAATCAGGAACAAAACAAGGCTGTCCACTCTCTCCATACCTTTTCAACATGGTACTTGAAGTTGTAGCTATTGCCATACGACAACAAAGGGGCATCAAGGGGATACAAATTGGGAAGGAAGAGCACTGTTTGCAGACGATATGATAGTTTACATCAATGACCCAAAGAACTCTACCAGGGAACTCTTACAGCTGATTAACACCTTCAGCAAAGTGGCAGGCTACAAGATCAACTCAAGAAAATCAGTAGCCCTACTATATACAGATGATAAAAGGGCTGAAAGAGAAATCAGAGAAACATCACCCTTTACAATTGCCACAAACAACATAAAACAACTTGGGGTAACGCTAACCAAACAAGTGAAAGACCTGTATCGTAAGAACTTTGAATCTTTAAAGAAAGAAATTAAAGAAGCCTTCAGAAAATGGAAAGATCTCCCATGCTCTTGGATAGGTAGGATCAATGTAGTAAAAATGGCAATCCTGCCAAAAGCAATCTACAGATTCAATGCAATCCCCATTAAAATCCCAGCACAGTTCTTCACAGACCTTGAAAGAACAATAATCAATTTTGTATGGAAAAACAAAAGACCCAGGATAGCCAAAACAACCCTGTTGAACAAGGCAACGTCCGGAGGCATCACCATCCCTGACCTCAAGCTTTATTATAGAGCTATAGTCCTGAAAACAGCTTGGTAATGGCACAAAAATAGACAGGTAGACCAATGGAATCGAATTGAAAACCCGGGTATTAACCCACACACGTACGAACATCTGATCTTTGACAAAGAAGCTAAAAATATACAATGGAATAAAGAAAGCATCTTCAACAAATGGTGCTGGCATAATTGGAGACTGGCATGTAGAAGAATGCAGATCGATCCATGTCTATCGCCATGCACAAAACTTAAGTCCAAATGGATCAAAGACCTCAACATAAATCCAGCCACACTGAACCTCTTAGAAGAGAAAGTGGGTGGTACCCTTGAACGAATTGGTACAGGAGACAGCTTCCCGAACATAACACCAGTAGCACAGGCAGTAAGATCAACAATTAATAAATGGGACCTACTGAAACTGAGAAGCTTCTGTAAGGCAAAGGTCACAGTCAGCAAGACAAAAAGGCAGCCCACAGAATGGGTAAAAATATTCACTAATCCCACATCTGACAGAGGGTTGATCTCCAAAATTTACAAAGAACTCTAGAAGCAAGTCTCCAAAACACCAAAGGACCCTGTTAAAAAGTGGGCTGCACAGAACTTGGAAGCAACCTAGATGTCCCTCACCCGAAGAGTGGATAGAGAAAATGTGGTACATCTACACAATGGAGTACTATTCAGCAGAAAAAAATAATGGAATCATGAGATTCGCAGGCAAATGGATGACACTAGAAGAAACCATCCTGAGTGAGGTAACCCAGTCACAAAAAGAGAAACATGGCATCTACTCTCTCATATATGGATTTTAGACATAGATCTGGGGAGTGCCAGCCTACAATCCTATGGCCAGAGAGTCTGGGAAACAGAAACTTCATTTACTGGCTGGTTAAGTACTGAGCTGAACTCAAGAAAGCCAGTATCAGAGAGGGAGGACTGATGATCAAAGGGATTAAGACTGGGCTGGTTGAACCCCCCAGAAACAGCTGACCAGACAAAGGTTAACTCTTGAATCCCAGGCATCAGCCTGGGAATCCAGCATGGGACTGATCAAGACCCCCTGAATCTGGGTATCAGTGAGGAGGCCTAGGTAATCTATTGAGCCTTGGACAGCAGATCAGTACCCATCCCAAGTATACACAGGGTCTCTGGACTCCCATAGAACAATGTGACGTGCACTCTCACCCTGAACTCTTGGGGAAGGGTCTAGGCCCTGCCCTATATGAAATGACAGACTATGGACACCCCCATGGAGGGCCTCACCCTCCCTGGGGGAATGAGGGGATAACGTGGGGGATGGGGGGAGGGCACGGGAGGAGGGGAGGGAAAGGGAGAGGGACCTCGTACTGACTTGTGAAGCAACCTTGTTTCTTATGTAAATTTAAAATGGAAAATAAAAAAAATATTAATATAAAAAAATAAAAAAGTGGACTGCAGAACTAAATAGAGAGTTTTCAATAGAGGAGTCTAAAATGGCTGAGAGGCACTTGAGAAAGTGCTCAACATCCTTAGCCATCCGGGAAATGCAAATCAAAACAACTCTCAGATACCATCTCACCCCTGTCAGAATGGCTAAAATCAAAACCACCAATGACAATTTATGCTGGAGAGGATGTGGTGAAAGGGGAACACTCCACCATTGCTGGTGGGAGTGCCAACTGGTTCAGCCACTTTGGAAATCATTGTGGAGATTCTTCAGAAAAATGGGAATAAACCTACCACAAGACCCAGCAACTCCACTCTTAGGCATATATCCAAAAGATGCCCATTCATACAACAAAGATGTCTGTTCCACTATGTTCATAGCAGCTTTATTTGTAATTGCCAGAACGTGGAAGCAACCTAGATGTCCCTCACCTGAAGAGTGGATAGAGAAAATGTGGTACATCTACACAATGGAGTACTATTCAGCAGAAAAAAATAATGGAATCATGAGATTTGCAGGCAAATGGATGACACTAGAAGAAACCATCCTGAGTGAGGTAACCCAGTCACAAAAAGAGAAACATGGCATGTACTCTCTCATATATAGATTTTAGACATAGATCTGGGGAGTGCCAGCCTACAATCCTATGGCCAGAGAGTCTGGGAAACAGAAACTTCATTTAGTGGCTGATCGAAGAAGAGGCAGACTCCCTTGGTTAAGTACTGAGCTGAACTCAAGAAAGCCAGTAACAGAGAGGGAGGACTGATGATCAAAGTGATTAAGACTGGGCTGGTTTAACCCCCAGAAACAGCTGACCAGACAAAGGTTAACTCTTGAATCCCAGGCATTAGCCCGGGAAGCCAGCACGGGACTGATCAAGACCCCCTGAATCTGGGTGTCAGTGAAGAGGCCTAGGGAATCTATTGAGCCTTGGGCAGCAGATCAGTACCCATCCCAAGTATACACACGGACTTTGGACTCCAATAGAACAATGTGAGGTGCACTCTCACCCTGAACTCTTGGGAAAGGGTCTAGGCCCTGCCCTATATGAAATGACACACTATGGACACCCCCATGGAGGGCCTCACCCTCCCTGGAGAAATGAGGGGATAACGGGGGGGGGGGGAGGGCACGGGAGGAAGGGAGGGAATGGGAGAGGGACCTGGAACTGACTTGTGAAGCAACCTTGATTCTTATCTAAATTTAAACTGGAAAATAAAATAAAAAAAAGAAAGAATATTAAGAGCCGCTAAGGAAAAAGGCCAATTAACATATAAAGGCAAGCATGTCAGAATTACACCTGACTTCTCCATGGAAACTCTGAAAGCCAGAAGGTTCTGGATAGATATTCTACCTACACTAAGAGACCATGGATGCCAGCCCAGACTACTATACATGGCAAATCTCTCAATCACTAGAGATGGAGAAAACAAGACATTCCATGACAAAACTAGATTCAAGCAATACGTATCCACGAACCCAGACCTACAGAAAGTTTTGGAAGGAAAACTCCAACCCAAGGAAGTTAACTACAACCAGAAAAACATAGGCATTAGAGAATCTCTCTCTACCAACAGCCAAAAGAACAAAGGGGTGAAATTCCACACATAATTCCACCATCAACAACCATTCCAAATCAAAGAAGAATGAGCAATCAATGGTGATTAATACACCTCAACATTAATGGCCTTGACTCAGACATAAAAACACACAGCCTAGTAGAATGGATTGGATGACAAAACCCATCCTTCTGCTGCAAACAAAAAACACACCTCACCCTTAAAGACAGACATTACCTGAGAGTTAAAGGTTGGGAAAAAATTTTCCAATCAAATGGACCCAAGAAACAAGCAGGGGTAGCACTCCTAATATCTGACAAATTAGACTTTAAAATAAAATCAATCAAAAGGGATGAAGGAGGTCATTACATACTCATCACAGGTATAATCCACAAAGATGAAATTAATATCCTGAACATCTATGCCCCAAATACAAAGGCCTCCACATTCGTAAAACAAGCATTACTAAAACTGAAATCACATATAAAGCCCCACACAATTATAGTGGGAGATTTCAACACACCACTCTCACCACTATATAGGAATACCAGACAGAATCTCAACAAAGAAGCAAAGGAACTAATAGAAATAATGACCCAACTGGGATTAACAAACATCTATAGAACATTTCATCCACATAAAAAATAATATACCTTCTTCTCACCACCACATGGAACCTTCTCAAAAATCGACCACATACTTGGCAACATATCAAATCTCAGCAGCTTTTAAAAAAATGGAATACCTCCATACATCTGATCAGAACACCATGCTTTAAAATTAGAATTCAACAACACAAATTGCAGAAGACCTACAAACTCATGGAAATTGAATATTGCACAAATTCACCAATCCTAGAATTCAATGAGAATGAAGACACAACATATCCAAACCTATGGGACACATTGAAAGCAGTGCTACCGGGGAAGTTCATAGCACTAAGCACCCACATTAAGAAACTGGAGAATAGTTATACTAGAGAATTAACACACAGCTGAAAGCTCTAGAATACAAAGAGGAAAACTCCCCCAGGAGGAGTAGATGCCAGGAAATAATCAAATTGAGGGCTGAAATCAATAAAGTAGAAACTAAGAAAACAATACAAAGAATCAATGCAACGAAGAGTTGGTTCTTTGAGAAAATCAACACGATAGACAAACCTTTGTCCAAACTTACCAAACAGCAAGGTGTGAACATGCAAATTAACCAAATCAGAAATAAAAAGGGGGACATAACAACGGACTGTGAGGAAATTCAGAGAATCTTCAGGTCATTCTTTGAAAACCTGTACTCCACAAAATTCAAAAATTTAAAGGAAATGGATGGCTTCTTGTAAATCTATCACTTGCCAAAATTAAATCAAGAACAGATAAGCAATTTAAATAGACCTAGAACCCCTATGGAAATAGAAGCAGTCATCAAAAGTCTCCCACCCAAAAAACCACAGGTCCAGATGGCCTCAGTGCAGAATTCTACCAGTAATTCAAAGAACAGCTTATACCAATTCTTCTCAAAGTATTCCACATAATAGAAGCAGAAGGGTCTTTGCCAAACTCTTCCTATGAGGCTTCAATTACTTTGATCCACAAGCCACACAAAGACACAACTAAGAAAGAGAACTTCAGACCAATATCCCTCATGAAAATTGGTGCAAAAATACTCAATAAAATACTAGCAAATCGGATCCAAGAATACATCAAAACAATCATTCACCAGGATCAAGTAGGTTTCATCCCAGGGATGCAGGGATACTTCAACATATGAAAACCCTTCAATGTAATCAACCATATAAACAAGCTGAAAAACAAAAATCACATGATCATCTCACTTGATGCTGAAAAATCCTTTGACAAAATCCTAAACCCCTTCATGATAAAGGTCTTGGAGAGATCTGGGAGAAAAGGAACATACTTAAACATAATAAAAGCTATATACAGCAAACCAACAGCCAAAATTAAACTAAATGGACACAAACTCAATGCAATTCCTCTAAAATCAGGAACAAGTCAAGGCTGCCCACTCTCTCCATACCTTTTCAACATTGTACTTGAAGTTCTAGCCAGAGCCATATGACAACAAAAGGGGATCAAGGGGATACAAATT
>NW_024430531.1:0-1213 GCF_017639785.1 Mesocricetus auratus
TGTGATTTAATTATTATGTGGCCTATCAGAATTTTTTGTAGTGAAATCTATTTGGTTTTCTACAGCCTTCTTCTACATTCATTGGCATCTCTTTTTTTAGGTTTGGAAAGTTTTCTTCTATGATTCTGTTGAATATGATTTTGGCACCTTTGAGAAAGGTTTTGTCACATTCTTCTATACCTACTACACATAGGTTTGGCCTTTTCATGGTGCCGAATATTTCCTGGATATTTTATGATAGGTATTTGTTGGTCTTAAGATGTTCTTTTGTACATTAATCTATTTCAGCTAACATATTTTCAAAGCATGAAAGATTGTATTCTGTCTCTTGAATTTACCCAGCTTTTCTCATTCCAGCATTCCCACAGACTGTGCTTTGTTTTTTCTCTATTTCTGCTTTCAAATATTGCACTGTTTGAATGGTTTCTTAGAATATTTGACTTGTCTTTTTTTCCATTTTTAAAGGATTTTTTCCATTTCCTCGTTTAGGGTGTCTTTCATTTTCAGGAAGCTGTTTTTAAAGTCATTCACTTCTTTATCTGTGTAGGGAGGTTGACGTGTTGCTGTTGAACATACCTCGAGACTTACTGTCATATTTGCTTTTCTGTTGTTGAATGTGATCTTATACTCTCATCTTCCCATTCATTCTTCAAGTGGGTGCAGGTGGGATCTCTTCATCTCCTCGTGGGTACTGGTCCAAGGGCCTATTCCAGTTGTTGCAAGTAGGTCCAATAATATGATGGTCTCACGGTAGGTGTCTGTGGGACTCTGGTTCCTGGTGGGTAAGAGCAGGACCAGCACACCAATGTCAGCCACCTGACAGTTTTTTCTTAATCCACCATAATAGAGTAGACCTGCCTGCAGTCCACTGGCTAAGAGATCACAGAATGGGCAATGAGAAGTGGAGCCAGAAACAGTGTACCAATATCGCCTCTATGCTGAGTGGGGGTGGGGAGAGCCAAGTGATATCAGAAGATGCATGGCTGCTGGGTACAGCAGAGGAGAGTCGAACTTGGTTTATCGATCTCAATTTGTTCAGTGGTCAGCATTCTAACTCAGATTTTTGCCTCTCTCTGCCAGACAAGTTTTGGGATTAAAGGACTACAACACCACTCTGAGGAAGCAACGTTGTCAGGTTTTATTTTGAGAGAGTGTATAAATGAAGCACTCTTGAAAGAACTGGAACTAACTCTGTAGATCAGGATAACCAAAA
>NW_024430532.1:0-14244 GCF_017639785.1 Mesocricetus auratus
GAAAGCATTGCTGGATATAATAGTCTGGGCTGGCATCCTTGTTCCCTTAGCGTTTGTAGGACATCTATCCAGGATTTTCTGACTTTCATCATTTCCATTGAGAAGTCAGGTGTAATTCAAATAGGTCTGCCTTTGTATGTTACTTGGCCTTTTTTTAGCTGCTCTTAATATTTTCTCTTTATTCTTGATGTTTTGATTATTATATGACGAGGTGAATTATTTTTCTGCTCCAGCCTATTGTGTTTTCTGTAAGATCATTGTATTTTCATAGGCATGTCTTTCTTTTGGATAGGGAAATTTTCTTCTATGATTTTATTAAATATGTTTTCTCTACCTTTGAGTTGTATTTCTTTGCCTTCTTCTATACCTATTATTGGGAGGTTTGGCTTCTTCACGGTGTCCCATATTTCCTGGATATTTTGTGTTAAGGATTTGTTGGTTTTGAGATTTTCTTTGTTTGATGACTCTATATCCTCTAGTGAGTCTTCAACATCTGAGATTCTCTCTTCTATCTCTTTTATTCTATTGGTGATACTTGCATCTGTAGTTCCTGATCATTTACCCAGCTTTTCTATTTCCAGCATCACCTCATTCTGTATTTTCTTTATTATTTCTATTTCAGCTTTCAATCCTTCATCTGTTTGAGTTGTTTCTTTCATTTGTTTGGTTGTTTTTTCTTGGTGTTCTTTAGATTCTTTGAGAGATTTATTTATTTCTTGAAATTTTCCCCCATTTCATGGATTTTTGTTTGTTTTTTCTTCTATTTCTTTAAGGGATTTCCTTGTTTCTTCTTTGAGGGTCTCTACCATCTTCATAAAATAATTTTTAAGATCTATCTCCTCTGCTTCATCTATGTAGTGCTTTTCAGGTCTTGCTGGTGTTGGTTCCCTAGATTCTGCTGGATTCATGTTGGTCTTTCTTTTGCTGAGTGAGCTCTTATTCTGTCTTCTTCACATCTCTTCTTCCAGTGGGTGCTGGTGGGGTCTTTCTGTCTCCACAGGTCTCCTTCCATTCTGAAGCTGAAGCTGAAGCTGTGCTCGCTGGAGTTTGGGGCCTGGTAGGGCTGAAGCTGGACTCTCCGTATTTTGGGGCCTGGAAGTGCTGATGTCTATCCAGTGTGGGAGGGTCTTCTGGATACCACTAGCGGCCCCAGAAGATCAAGGGGATGGGTGTTGGGCAGGGGATGGGGGTGCCCCAGCCAGAGACGCAATCTCACCTGAAGCTGGGCTCCCTGGAGGTTGGGGCCTGGAAGGGCTGATGTTTTTCCTGTATGCGATATAGCATAATTTACCTCCGGGGAGATAGCCATAGCCGTCAACATTGATTTAAGTGACTAAATAATGAGAAGTCATTACAGGATTCTCACCTGAGAAGTGGCCAAGAGACCTCATTATTGATTAAATAACTAAATAATGAGATGACATCGCATGAGTCACCTCTGGGGAGGTGCCCATAGACATCATAATTGATTTAAGTTACTAAATAATGAGATGACATTGCAAGAATCACCCCTGGGTGCGACCCCTGGAGGAGACCCCCGACCCGCAGGGATGGGATGATGAGGGTCGCTACTAATTTGGTGGGTCTTCACGAGCAGATCTGATCTTAAAAGTAAACTTCAAGAGGTTAAAGGAAACAGGCTCAAGACAACGTTCGCTGATCAAGAGCGTTTGTTTTTGGGGCGGGATCGGAACTTATAGAGCAAGAACCTCAGGGGGTGGTACAAGCATGTCAATCAAGTCTCAACTCAAATATACACCAAATACGGTAAAGACAAAGCTATAATTTTCCATCAGTCATCAGTCGCATTCCACAAATGCTTGTCAGTGTAAGTCAGGTGCAGGAATTAGGGAGGGGTAGGAAGTATTCAAAGGAACACTTTAAACTTTTGTTAACAAAGACAATTGCTCTGTAAGGGTTACTTCCCCCTGGCTAGGTGGGTGGGCTGCCCTGTGTAAATTTAACTTTTATGGTTAGCCTTTTCCTTTGTCTCAAGGGCATGTGTGCTCACAGTCACTTAGGCAGAAGGCAAAGAAATGGTTGACAGACTCCATTTTGTTCAAGGTTCTATCAGTCCCCAACACCTGGGGAGAGGCCCATAGACCTCATCATTGAATTAAGTGACTAAATAAGTAGATACATTACATAATTCAACCATGGGGAGCTGCCCAAACACCTGGTCATTGATTTAAGTGATTAAATAATGAGATTTCACATTCTTCTCCCTGGAAGAGCCACCTATAGACTTCATCATTGATTTAAGAGGTCAAACAACGATATGACGTCACATAATTCACACTTGTGGAGATGCCCTTAGACTTAATCGTTGATTTAAGTGATCAACTATTGAGACGACATTGAATAATTCACCCTTAGTGAGATACCCATTGATCTGATCATTGATTTATGTGACTACATGAGATGACATCGCATATTTCACCCTTGGGGAGAGGAACATAGACTACATCATTGTTTTAAGTGATAAAATAATGAGATGACATCACATAATTCAAAACTGGGGAAATGCCAATAAACATCATCATTGATTTAAATGACTAAATAATGAGAGGGTGTTGCATGATTCACCCCTGGGTTGAGGCACATTGACCTCATCATTGATTTATGTATCTAAATAAAGAGATGAAATTTTATGATTAAACTCTGGGGAGATCCCCATAGAACTTATCATGGATTTAAGTGACTAAATAAGGAGATGATGTCACATGATTCATCCCTGGGGAGACTTGCATACACTTCATCATTGATTTAAGTCACTAAATAATGAGATTACATCATCCTAGTGGAGCTGCCCATAGACCTCATTATTGATTTAAGTGAGTACATAATGTGTTCCAGTCAATGATTTACTCCTGGAGAGACTCCCATTGTCCTCATCATTGATTTAAGTGACCAAATAAGGAGATGACATCACATAATTAAAACCTAAAGAGACACCCATAGACCTCATCATTAATTTATGTGACTAAATAATGATAGGAGGTCACATAATTCATCCCTGTGGAGACACCCATACACCTAATCATTCATTTAAGTTACAAAATAAGGAGAAGATGTCACATAATTCACCCTTGGGTAGATGCCCATACAACTCATCATTCATTTAAGTGATCACATGATAAGATGGCATTGCATTATTCACCACTGGGGAGATGCCCAGAGACATCATGATTTATTTATGTTATCATATGGTGTCATGATGACGACACATAATTCACCCTTGGGGATACTCAAATAGACATCAACATTAATATGATTGAACATATAATGACAGAACATCATATAAATCATCTCTGGGGAGATATCCATAGACATCATCATTGATGTGAGTAAATAATGAGGTGGTGTCACATGATTCACCCTTGCAAGATGCCCATAGAACTCAATATTGATATAAGTGACTAAATATGGAGATGTCGTCACATATTTCACCCTTGGAGAGCCGCCATAGACCTCATCATAGATTCAAGTAGTCAAATAATGAGATGACATCACATAATTCACACCTGGGGAGATGCCAAAATACATCATAATTAATTTAAGTGATCAAATAATGAGATGAGATTGCATAATTCAATCCTGGAGAGACCCCCATAGACATCAACATAGATTTGATGATCATATAATGAGAGGACATCACATAGTTCATCTTTGGGTAGCTCATCATTGATTTAAGTAAGAAAATAAGGGGATGACATCACATGATTCAAACCTGGCGGCTTGTCAATAGACCTAATCATTGATTTAAGTGGCTTAATAATGAGATGACGTCACACAATTCACCCAAGGGGAGATACCCATTGACTTCATCATTGATATAAGTAACTAAATAATGAGATGACATTGCGTGATTCAACGCCAATAGATATCACCATTGATTTAAGTGATAAGTGATCAAATAATGAGATGACATCGCATATTTCACCCCTGGGGAGAATCTCATAGACATCTTCATTGGTTAAAGTGACTAAATATTGAGGTGACTTTGCATGACACACCCCTGAGGAGATGCCCATAGACCTCATTATAGATTTAAGTGAGTAAATAATGAGATGATGTCACATGATTCACTGATGGGGAGTTACCCAGTGACCTCTTCATTGATTTAAGTAAGTAAATAATGAGATAATGTCAAATGATTCACTCCTAGGGAGACACCCATAGACCTTATCATTGAAATAATTGATCAAAGAATGATAATACATCCCATAATTGACCACTGGGGACATGACAATAGACATCATCATTGATTTAAGTGACTAAATAATGACATGATGTTGCACGATTCACCCCTGAGGAGATGCCCAAAGATATTATCATTGACTTAAATTAGTAAATAATGAGATGATATTGCACGATTCACCGCTAGAGAGATGCCCTTAAACCTCATCATTGATTTAACTGATCAAATAATGAGATGAGATTTAAGGGACTAAATAATTAGATGAGGCCACATGATTCACTCCTGGGGAGCCACCCATAGAATTCATCTTTGATTAAAGGGATCAAATAATGAGATGACATCTCATAATTTACCCCTGGGAAGATGACCATAGAACACATCATTGATTTAAGTGACTAAATAATGAGATGAGGTTACATGATTCACCCCAGGGGAGCAGCCAATTGACCTATTCATTGATTTAAGTCATCAAATAATGAGATGATATCACATAATTCACCCCTGACCCCTGAGAATGCACCCATAGTAATCTTCATTGATTTAAGTGAGTAAATAATGACATGAGGTCACATGATTCATCGCTGAGGAGATGCCCATAGACATCATCATTGATTTAAGTTACTAAATAATCAGATGATGTGGCAGCATTCATCCTTGGGGAGACTCCTATGGACCTCATCATTGATGACTAATCAGATGACATCGAATGATTCACCCCTGGGAAGACTCTCATAACCTCATCATTGATTTAAGTAGCTACATACTCACATGATGATGCATGATTCACCCCTGGGAAGATGCACATAGACATCTTCATTGACTTAAGTAACTAAATAATGAGAGGACATAGAACAATTCACCCCTGGGGAAAACCCCATAGATATCTTCATTGATTTAAGTAACTATAAAATGAGATGATATCACATAATTCATCTCTGAGGAGACACTCATAGACATCATCATCGATCTAAGCGACATAACACTGAGATAAATTCACAATATTCAGCCATGGGGAATCACCCAGATACCTCATCATTGATTTAAGTGAGTAATATTGAGATGATGTCACATGATTCACCCCTGGGGAGTAGCTCATAGATCTCATCATTGATTCCACTCATCAATGAATGAGATGACATCCCATAATTCACCACTGGGACAAGTCCATAGATATTATCATTGATTTAAGTGACAAATATTGAGATGACTTCAGACAATTCACCACTGGAGGTTGCCCATAAACCTAATGATTGATTTAAGTGACTTAAAAATGAGATGAAGTCACACGATTCACCCCAGGGAAGATGCCAATGGACAACATTATTGATTTAAGTGATTAAATGTTGAGATAACATTGCATAATTCCCTCCTGGGGAGATGCCAAGTGACCTCATAATAGATTTAAGTGACTACACAATGAGATGAAGTCATATGATTCACCCCTGATGATATGCTGATACACCTCATCATTGATTATATAGGCTAAATAATGAGATGACAGGGCATGATTCACCCCTAGGGAGCAGCCTATACACCTCATCATTGGTTTACATGAGTAAATAGATGATATCACATGATTCACCCCTGGTGAGATACCCATAGACCTCCTCTTTGATTAAATAACTAAATAATGAGAGGAGCTCATATGATTCATCCCAAGGGAGATGCCTATACAAATCATCATTCACTTAAGTGGTTTAATAATGAGATGAAATCACAGGGTCCACCCCAAGTGTGATGTCCATTGACCACATCATTGATTAAAGTGACTATATAATGAGAAGATTTGGCACGATTCACCCCTGGGTAGACACCCATAAGCCTAATCATTGATTTAAGTGATCAAAGAATGAGAAGACATCCCATAATTGACCACTTGGACAATCCCATAGACATCATTATTGATTGAAGTAACTAAATATTGAGATGACATCGCATAATTCACCCCTGGGTAAATGCCAAGCAACCTTATCCTAAATGTAAGTGACTAAATAATGAGATCAAGTCACACAATTCACCCCTGAGGATAAGACCTTACATCTCCTCATCATTAGTCAAATGACAAACTAATGAGATGACCTGGCATGATTCACCACTGGGGATGAGCAAATGATTCACCACGAGGGAGACTCTCATAGATCTCATCATTGATTAAATAAATAAATAATGAGATGACATCGCATGATTCACCCATGGAAGACGCACATAGACCACATCCTTGATTCAAGTGATCAAATAATGAGATGATAACGCATAATTCACCCTTGGGGAGATGCCCATAAACATCATCATTGATTCAAGTGATCAAATAATGAGATGATATCGCATAATCCAGCCTTGGGGAAACACCCGCATACCTCTTCTTTGATTTAAGTGACTATATATTGAGATGATGTCGCATGATTCAACCCTGGGGAGATGCCAATAGACATCACCATTTATTGAATTAACTTAATAATGAGATGAAGTCACATGATTCATCCATAGGAAGATGCTCATACACTTCATCATTGATTTATGTTATCAAATAATGAGAAGACATCACGTAATTCAGCGTGGCGAGTGGCACATAGACATAATGATTGATTTAAGTGACCAAATATTGAGATGACATCGAAAAATTTACCCCTTGGGAGATGGGCATAGACCTCATCATTGATTTAATTGACTATATAAGGAGATGGGGTCACAAGATTCATCCCTGGGGAGATACCTATACACCTCCTCATTGATTTAAGTTAGTAAATAATGATAAGTCATCTCATAATTCACCCTTGGTGAGCTGCTCATAGAAAACATCATTGATTTAATTTATCAAATAATGAGATGATATTGCATAATTTACCCTGGGGAGATGCCCATAATCATCATCATTGATTTAAGTGACTAAATAATGAGATGACATTGCATGATTTACCACTTGGAGATACCCATAGATCTAATAATTGATTTGAGTAACAAAATAATGAGATAACTTCACATGGTTCACCACTGGGGAGATGCCCATACACATCATCATTGATTTAAGTGAATAAATAATCAGATGAAATCACACAAGTCACACCTGGGAAGACTCACATAGACCTCATCATTGACTTAACTGACAAAATGAAGTGATGATGTCACATGATTCATCCCTGGGGAGACTCCCATACACCTCAGCATTGATTTAAGTGATGAAATAATCAGATTATGTCACAGGATTCATTCCTGGGTAGACTCCTATAGACCTCATCTTAGATTTAAGTAACTAATTAATGAGATGACATCGAATGATTCACCCCTAGGGAGATTCTCATATATGTCACATTGAATAAATAACTAAATAGTGAGATGATGTCGCATGATTCACCCCTGGGGAGACTCCCATAGACCTCATCATTGAATTAACTGACAAAATAATAAGAAGACATTGCACGATTCACCCCAGGGGAAATGACCATAGAAATCATTATAGGATTAAGTCATCAAATAATCAGATGATCTTGTATAATTCAACCCTGGGGAGGTGCCCATAGTCCTCATCATTAATTTAGCTCACTAAATAATGAGATGATGTTCCATGATTCACCCCTGGGGAGATTCCCATAGATCTCAATGTTGATTTAATTGACTAAATAATGAGATGACTTCACATGATTCACAAAAGGGGAGATACTCATGGAACTCATCATTAATATAAGTGACTAAATAATCAGATAACATTGTGTGATTCACCCCTGATTAGATGCCAATAGACATCATCGTTGATTTAAGTTTTTAAATATTGAGAATACGTCACATGATTCACTCCTGAGGAGTTGCCCAGAGACGTCCTCATTGATTTAAGTGAGAAAACAATGTGATTACGGCAAATAATTCACTCCTGGGGAGATGCTCATAGACCTCATGATTTGAATTAGGTGATCAAACAATGAGAATACTTCCCATAATTCCCCACTGGGGAACATGACCATAGACATCATTATTGATTTAAGTGGCTAAATAATGGCATGATGTTGCATGATTCTCCCCTGAAGAGATGACCAAAATTTCATCATTGATTTAAATTAGTAAATAATGAGATGACATTGCATGATTCACTCCTGGGGATATGCCCTTTAACCTCATCGTTGATTTAAGTGATGAAGTAATGAGATGAGGTCACATAATTCACCTTTTGGGAGACACCCATAGACCTTATCACTGATTTAAGTGAGTAAATAATGAGATGAAGTCACATGATTCACCCCTGGGGAGCTGCCCGTTGACTTATTCATTGATTTATGTGATCAAATAATGAGAGGACATCACATAATTCACCCCTGAGGAGATGCCAAGTGACTTCATCATAGATTTAAGTGACTGAATGAGATTAAGTCAAATCATTTACCCCTGATGATACATCCTTAAAACTCATCATTGTTTAAATTACCAAATAATGAGATGACATGGCATGATTCACCCCTAGGGAGCAGCCTATAAACCTCATCATTGTTTTACATGACTAAATAATGAGATGAGGTCATATGATTCATCCCTTGGCATTTGCCCATACACATTAACATTGATATAAGTTAGTATATAATGAGAAGATATCACATAATTCACACTTAGGGAGCTGAACAAAGACCACTTATTAATTTAAGTAACTAAATAATGAGATCCAATCACATGATTCACACCTGGGGAGCCCCCCCGGAGATCACATCATTGATTTCAGTGAGTAAATAAATAGATTATTTAAATTTATTCACCCCTGGTGAGATGTTCATAGAACTCGTCATACATTTAGGTGATAAATTAATGAGACGAGGTCACATGATTCATCCCTGGAGAGATGCCTATACACATCATCATTGATGTAAGTTACTAAACAATGAGATGAGGTCACATGATTCACTTTTTGGTAGAAGCCCATAGACCTAATCATTGATATAAGTTATCAAATATTGAGATAAGTTCACATAATTCACACCTGGGGAGAGGACCTAAGAACTCATCATTGATTTAAGTAACTTAATAATTAGATGAAGTCGGGGGCTGGAGTGATGGCTCAGAGGTTAAGACCACAGACTGCTCTTCCAGAGGTCCTGAGTTCAATTCCTCGGAACCACATGTTGTCTCACAGACATCCATAATGAGACCTGGAGCCCTCTTCTGGCCTGCAGACATAAATGGATGCAGAATGTTATATTCATAATAAATATATAAATCTTTAAAAAAAGCTTTAAAAATTATTAGATGAAGCCACTGGATTCAACCTTGGTGAGACACCCATGGACCTCATCAATGATTAAAGTGACTTTAGAATGAATGAGATGAATTCGCACTATTCACCCCTGGGTAGATGCCCGTAGGCCTCATCATTGATTTAAGCCATCAAATAATGAGATGACATTGCACAATTCACTCCTGGAAAAATTCCCATAGAAATATTCCTTGAATTAAATGAATAAATAATGACATGAGGTCACAGGATTCATCCCTGGTGAGATGCCCATGGACCCCATCATTATGTAAAGTCACTATATAATGAGATGAATTCACACTATTCATCCTTGGGTAGATGCCTATAGGTCTAATCATTGATTTAAGTGATCAAATAATGAGATGAAAACACATAATTCACGCTTGGGGAGATGCACATAGATCTCATCATTTAGCTGATCAAATAATGAGATGACATCCCATAATTTACCCTGGGAAGATGCCCATAGATGTCCTCATTGATTTAAGTGACTAAATAATGATATGACATTGCACGATTTAGCACTGTGAGACGCCCATATATCTCAAAATTGATTTAAGTAGCAAAATAATAAGATAGCATCCCATGTTTCACCCCTGGGTAGACATCCATACACCTCAACATTTGTTTAAGTTAATAAATAATGAGATGCCACATAATGCAACCCTGGTGAGTCTAAATAATGATTCATCCGTGGGTAGATGCCCATATACATCATCATTGATTTAAGGTACTAAATAATGAGAAGACATCACATAATTCAGGCTTGGGGAGCTGCCTAAAGACCTCATCATTGATTTAAGTAACTAACTAATGAGATGACATCACATGATTCACCCCTGGAGAGATGCACACATACCTCATCATTGATTTAAGTGACTAAATAATCAGATGACATCGCACAATCACCCATGGTGAGACCCCATTTAACTCATCATTGATTTAAGTGATCAAATAATGAGAGGAAGCCACATAATTCATCCCTGCGGATAACGCCCTTAGACTACATCGTTTATTTAAGTGACTAAATAATTATATGTCCTCGCATGATTCACCCCTGGTGAGACAGCCATAGACTTCATCATTGATTTAAGCGACTAAATAATGATATGTCCTCTCACATTCACCCCTGGGGACATGCACACAGACCTCTTCATTGATTTATGTGTTTAAATTATGAGATAATGTCCCATGATTCATCCCTGTGTTGATGCCCATAGATCTCATCATTGATTCAAGTAACTAAGTAATAATGAAGTCAAACAATTCACCCCTGGTTTGTCATCCATAAACCTCATCATTGAATTAATTGAATATATAATGAGATGACATCACATACTTCATCCTTGGGGAGACACCCATACACCCAATCATTGATTTAAGTGATCAAATAATGAGATGATGTCACATAATTAACCCCTGGGAAGTCACACATATCTCTAATCATTGATTCATGTGACTAAATGTTGATATGACATTGCATAATACACACCTAGGGAAATGTTCATAGACAACTTCATTGATTTAAGTGACTAAATAATGAAATGTCCTTGCATGATTCACCACTGGGGAGATGCCCATAGACATCATCATTGATTTAAGTGACTAATAATGAGATGATGTAACATAATTCACTCCTAGAGAGATGCCCATAGACAAAATCATTGATTTAAGTGACTAAATCATGTGGTGACACTGCATGATTCACTTCTGTGAGATGCCTATAGGTCTCATAACTGACTGAAGTAACAAAATAATGAGATAACATCGCATGGTTCACCCCTGGGGAGACACCCATCCACATCATTATTGATTGACGTGACTAAATAATGGGATGAAGTCACAGGATTCATTCCTGGGGAGATGAACTTAGATGTCATTTTTGATTTAAGTGACTAAATGAGGAGATGAGGTCATATGATTCAGCCCTGGGGAAACACCCATACACTTCATAATAGATTTAAGTTAATAAATAATGAGAAGACATCACATAATTAACCCTTGTGGAGACACTGATAGACCTCATCTTTGAATTAATTGATCATAATATGAGATGACATCACATAATTCCCCCTGGGGAGACACCCATAGACATCATCCTAGACTTTAGTGACTAAATAATCAGAAGACATTGAAAGATTCACTCCTTGGAGATGTCTATAGATTTCCTAATTGATTTAAGTAACTAAATAATGAGATGATATCACATGGTTCTCCCCTGGGAAGACACCCACAGACATCATTATTGATTTAAAAGATCAAATAATGAGTTGACATTGAATAATTCACCCTTGGTGAGATGCCCATAGACATCATCATTGCTTTAAGTGATCAAATAAGATGATATCACATAATTCACCCTTGGAGAGACACCCATCTACCTCATCATTTATTTAAGTGACTAAATAATGAGATGATGTCCAATGATTTAACCCTGGGAACATGCCCATACACATCATCATTTATTTAAGTGACTTAATTAAGGAGACAATGTCACACGGTTCATCCATGGGGATATGATCATACACCTCATCATTGAATTATGTTATTAAATAATGAGAAGAGGTCACATAATTCACAGAAGGAAGCCGCCCATAGACCTCATCATTGATTTAATTGATAAAATAATGAGATGATATGGCATAATTCACCCTGGGGGAGATGCCCATAGACAACATCATTGATTTAAGTGACTAAACAATGAGATTACATTGCACAATTCACCCCTTGGAAATGTCTGTATTTCTCATAATTGATTTGAGTAACAAAATAATGAGATAACTTCACGTGGTTCACCCCTGGGGAGACACCCATACACATCATCATTGATTTAAGTGAATAAATAATTAGATGAAGTCACACAAGCCACCCCTGGGGAGAGGCAAATAGACCACATCATTAATTTAAGTGACTAAACGAGGAGATAAAGTCACATGAATCATCCCTGGGTAGATGCCCATACACCTCATCATTGGTTTAAGTTAATAAATAATGAGAAGATGTCACATAAAGCAACCCTGGTGAGACTAAATAATGCGATGAGGTCATATGATTCATCCTGGGGCAGATGCCCTTACACATCATCATTGATTTATGGTACTAAATAATGAGAAGACATCACAAAATCCATGCTTGCAGAGCCACCTAATTACCTCATCATTGATTTAAGTAACTTAGTAATGAGAGGATGTCACATGATTCATCCCTGCAGAGACACATATAGACCTCATCATTCATTTAAGTGACTAAGTAATCAGATGACATAGCACGATTCACCCTTAGGGAGTCCCCCATAGAACTAATCATTGATAATAATGAGTAAATAATGAGATGATGTCAAATGATTCACCCCTCTGGAGATTCACATAGAACTCATCATGGATCAAAGTGACTAAATAATGAGATAAGTTCACATGATCCACCCCTGTGGAAACGCCCATAGACCTTATCATTGATTTAAGTGACTAAAGAATATAATGGTGTTACATGTTTCATCCCTGGAAAGACACTCATACACCTGATCATTGATGTAAGTTACTAAATAATGATTAGAGTTCATATAATTCACCCTTGGTGAGCTGCTTAAAGAACACATCACTAATTTAAGTGACTAAATAATGGGATGACATCGCATAATTTATACATGGGGAGAATTCCATAGACAACATCATTGATTAAATGACTAAATAATGAGAAGACATTACAAGATTTTCCCCTGGGGAGACTCCCATAGACATCATCATTGATTTAAGTGAATAAATAATGAGAGGACATTGAACGATTCATGCCTGAGGAGATGCCCAAGTCCTCATCATTGATTTAAGTGACTAAATTAGGAGATGACATCGCATAATTAAAACCTGCAAGATGCCCATTGACCTCATCATTTATTTAAGTGACTAAATAATGAGATGACATCACATTATTAATCCTTGTGGAGATTCTCATACACCAAAAATTTCATTTAAGATACAAAATAAGGAGAAGATGTCATGTAATTCATCCTTGGGGAGACGCCCATTGACCACATGAAGGATTTAAGGGAATAATGATGTCCATTATTCAACCCAGGGAGATGCCCATAGAAATTTTCATTGATTTAAGTGACTAAATAATAAGATGATATCACACGATTCACCACTGGGAAGATGCACATAGACATCATCATTGATTTAAGTGATCAAATAAAATGATGACATCACATAATTAACACCTTGGGAGATGCACATAGACATCACAATTGATTTAAATGACTAAATAATGAGAGGAGAATGCACGATTCACCACTGGCGAGAAGCCCACAGACCTCATTGATCTAATTAACAGAGTCACAGGATTCACTCCTAGAGATGCCCATAGATCTCATCATTGATTAAGTGACTAAATCATGAGATTTTGTGGAATGATTCAACCCTAGGTACAGGCTCAGACAACATCATTGATTTAAGTGATCTAATAATAAGATGACATCACACAGTTCACCCTTGGGGGAACACCCATTGACTTCGTCAATGATTTAAGTGACTAAATAAGGAGATCATGCCCCATGATTTAACCCTGGCGAGATTCCAATAGATATCTTCATTGACTTAAGTGGCTTAATAATGAGATGAAGTCACACGATTCACCTGTGGTGAGACGCCCATAGATGTCATTACTGATTTAAGTGACTAAATAATGAGATGTCATCTCACAATTCAATCCAGGAGGGATACCCATAGACCTCATCATTGAATTAAGTGACTAATTACATAGATGATATCGCATAATTCAACCCTGGGAAGATTATGATAACATTGTCATTGATTTATGT
>NW_024430533.1:0-612 GCF_017639785.1 Mesocricetus auratus
TTTTGTATCGATAGTTTCCAAGAAGTTACACATGTAGTTTCTCACAAAATGTTAAAAGGCCAGTTTTGAAGAAGTTACATGTGTAGATTCTCACACAGCGTTGTATCGTTAGTTTTCAATAAGGTACACGTGTAGAATCTCAAAAACCTTTGTGTCATTAGTTTTCAATAAGGTACACGTGTAGAATCTCACACAGCGTTGTATCATTAGTTTTCAATAATTTAGGCATGTAGTTTCTCACACGCTGTTATTTCGCTAATTTTCAAGTACGTACGCTTATAGATTCTCACACAGTGTTGTATCATTAGTCGTCAATAAGGTATACATAGCCGGGCGTTCGTGGCACATGTCTTTAATCCCAGCATTCGACACCCACTTTAGGCATGACTAAAACGTATATGGCCGTATACGTATGTATGCGGTGAACTATGTCACTAGCCAGGCCCACTTTTGGGCATGGCTAGGGGCGTTACGGGGGAAGGCATAAACGATAGCACACAGGAAGTCTTGGTCTCTTTTCCTGGAGTTCAGCTTCCGGTTTGGCAGCGGGAAAACTACTTGGCTCATCTGGGTTACTTGTTTGGTATCTTGTGAGTGATTTCTACAATAAAT
>NW_024430534.1:0-61503 GCF_017639785.1 Mesocricetus auratus
ACCTAAAGATACAACACTGTCTGAGAATCTACATGTGTAACTTCTTGAAAACTAACAATACAACACTATGTTTTGAGACTATTAGCAAAACATCTTGAAAACTAACGATACAACACTGAGTTCTAAACTGAATTCATAACTTCTTGAAAATTAACAATACAACAGTGTGTGAGAATCTATATGTGTAAGTTCTTAAATACTATGGATAATACACAATATGTGAATCTATATACGTAGGTTCTTGAAATCTAACTTTTCAACTCTGTGTTCTACACTACATGCATAACTTCTTGAAGACAAACGAAATAACTCTGTGAGAAACTACATTAGTAACTTCTGTCAAACTAACGATACAACACTGTCTAAGAATCCACACGTGTAATTCATTAAAAACTAACTATACAATACTGTCTGAGAATCTACAAGTGTAACTTATAGAAATGAAACGGTACAACACTGTATTTGAATCTACATGCATAACTTCCTGTAAGTAAAGGACATAACACTGTTTGAGAATCTACATGTGTAACTTATTGAAAATTAAAGATACTATATTATGTGAGAATCTACACGTGTAATGTATTGCAAACTAATGGTACAACACAGTGTGAATAACTATAAGCATACTAAGTATACAACATTGTCTTGAGATTCTATATGGGTAATTCCATGAAAACTAATAATACAACACTGTCTTAAAATCTACACGTGCAACTTATTGAAAACTTACGATACAATACTGTATGAGAAACTAAATGTGTAATTACTTGAAAACTAACAAGACAACACTGTGTGAGAAACTACATGTGTAACTCATTGAAACCTAATGATACAACACTGTCTGAGAATCTACACGGGTATCTTATTGAAAAGTAATGATACATCACTGTGTTTGAATCCATATGCGCAAATTCTTGAAAATAAAGGACATAACACTGTCTTAGAATCTACACGTGAAACTTCTTGAAAACTAATGATACAACACTGTGAGAGAATCTACATGTATAACTTTTTAAACACAAATGATACAACACTGTGTGAATATCTTTTTTCACAACTTCATGAAAACTAATGACACAGCACTGTGTGAGAATCTATCTACATAAATTCTTGAAATATAATGGTAAAACTCTGAGTTCTAAACTTAATACATAATATCTTGAAAACTAACGAAATAACCCTGTGTGAGAAACTACATTATTAACTTCTGGAAAACTAATGATACAACACTGTCTGACAATCTAAACATGTAACTAATTGAAAATTAACTAAACAACTCTGTCTGGGAAACTACACGTGTAACTTATTGAAAACTAATGACACAATACTGTGAGAGAATCTATAAGCATAACTTCTAGAAATCTAACAAGACAACACTGAGTTCGAAACTGAATGTATAACTTCTTGAATACTAACTATACAACACTGTGTGAGAATCTATAACTTCTTGTAAGGTAACGAAATAACTCTGTGTTTGAAACTACATTAGTAACATCTGGAAAATAACTACACAACACTGTCTGAGAATCTACACGTGGAACATATTGAAAATTAACTGTACAACACAGTCTGAGAATCATACACCTGAATCTTATTGAAAACTAACCAGGCAGAACTGTGTGAGAAACTACATGTGTAACTACTTGAAAACTCACGATACAACACTGTATGAGAATCTACACATGTAACTACTTGAAAACTAAAGACACAACACTGTCTGATAATCTAAATGTGTAACTACTTGAAAACTAACGATGCAACACTGAGAATCTACATGTGTATCTTATTTAAAGGTCATGATACATCAAAGTGTTTGAATCTATATTCGTTAGCTTGAAAACAAAGGGCAAACAATTGTCTGAGAATATATACTTGTAACTTATTGAAAACAAAGGATTCAACACTGTGTGAGAAAATACACGTGTAACTAATTGAAAATTAACGAAACAACACTGTCTGAAAATCCACACGTGTAACATATTGAAAACTAATAATACAACATTGTGTGAGAATCTATAAACCTAACTTCTTGAAAACTATTGATCCAACATTTTCTTGCGAATCTACATGTATAACTTCTTGAAAACTAATGATACAACACTTTGTGAGAATCTATGAGCTCAACTTCTTGAAAACTTTCGATCCAACATTGTGTGAGAATCTACACATGGAACTTATTGAAAATTAACGAAAAAACACTGTGTGAGAATCTACAAGTGTAACTAATTGAAAATAAATGATACAGCACTGTGTGAGAATCTACACGTCTAACTAATTGAAAATTTATGAAACAACACACTGAATATCTACACGTGTATCTTCTTGAAAACTAATGATAAAATACTGTATGAGAAACTACATGTGTTAGTATTTGAAAACTAACGTACACTGTCTGAGGATCTACATGTATGTGTATCTTGCTGAAAAATAATGATACAACAATATGTTTGAATCTATATGCGTAACCTTGAAAATAATAGACACAATACTGAGAATCTACACGTGTAAATTCTTCAAATGTAACGAAACAATATTGTGTTTTGAATCTATAAGCGTAGCATCATGAAATCTAATGATACAACACTGAGTTCTAAACCTCAGTATACAACACTGTGTGAAAATATAAGAGTAATGATACAACATTGTCAGAGAATTTACATGTGTAACGTATTGAAAACTAATGATACAACACTATGTGAGGATCTATAAGCCTAACTTCGTGAAAAATATTTATACAACACTGTCTTGAGATTCTACAAGTTTAACTTCTTGAAAACTAACGATACAACACTGTGTGAGCAACTACATGTGTAACTACTTGAAAACTAACTATACAACATTGTCTGAGATACTACAGGTGCATATTATTGAAAAGTCATGATAAACACTGGGTTAGAATCTATATGCATAACTTCTTGAAAACAAAAGACAAAACACTGAGAATCTGCATGTGTAACTTCTGGAAAACTAATGATACAACATTGTGTGAGAAAGTGCTTGTTTAACTTCTTGAAAACTAATGATACAACACAGTGTGAGAAACTACATGCATAACTTCTTGAAATAAAACTGTACAAATGTGCCTGTACATCTATAGGTGTAACTTATTGAAAACAATGGAAAGAACACTTTGTGGGAAACTATGTAACACCTTGAAAACAATCGATACAACATTGTGTGAGAATATATAATCGTAAATTATTGAAAACTAACGTTCTACACTGTGTGAGAATACACACAAATAACTACTTGAAAACTAACAATACAACACTGTGTGAGAATCTATGAGCTTAATTTCTTGAAATCATTCGATCCAACATTGTGTGAGAATCTATACTTGCAACTTATTGAAAATTAACGATAAAACACTGTATGAGAATCTACAAGTGTAATTAATTGAAAATAAATGATACAGCTGAGTGAAACTAACGATTCAACACAGTTTAAGAATCTCAACTTGTAACTTATAAAAATTAATGACACAAAACTGTTTCATAAACTACATGCATAACATCTTGTAAAGAAACGAAACAACACTGTGAGAGAATCTACATGTGCAACTTCTTAAAAACAAACGACACAACACTGTGTGAGTATCTATGTGTGTAACTTCTTGAAAACTAACAATACAGCACTGTGTGGTAATATCTACGTAGCTTCTTGAAATCTAACGATACAACTCTGTGTGAGAAACTACATGTGTAACTACTTGAACACTAAAGATACAACACTGTCTGAGAATCTATTCTTGTATCTTACTGAAAACTTAGGATACAACACTGTGTTTGAATCTGTATGAATAACTTCTTGATAATGAATAACACAACACTGCCTGACAATCTACACGTGTAATTCCTTGAAAATTGGCCATACAACACTGTGTGAGAATCTACACATGTAACTTATTAAAAAGGAATGATACAACACGGTGTGAGAATTTCACGTGTAACATATTGAAAAATGATGAAACAACACTGTGTGTGAATCTCTAAGCATAACTTCTTGAAAACAAATGGTAGAACACTGTGTGAGAATCCACACGTGTCACTTCTTAAAATCTAACGATACAACACTGAGTTCTAAACTGAATGCATAACTCCTTGAAAACTAACAAAATAACTCTGTTTGAGAAAATACATTAGTATCTTCTGGAAGACTAACGATACAACACTGAGAATCTCCACATGTAATTTATTGAAAATTAACGACACAACACTGTGTGAGATTCTCCACGTGTACCTTATTGAAAACAAATGATACAACACTAGGTGAGAATCTGTAAGTGTAACTCCTTGAAAACTAATGATACAACACTGTGTGAGATACTATATGTGTAACTACTTGAAAACTAATGATACAAAACTGTGTGTGAAACTACATGTGTAAATAATTGAAAACTAACAATACAACACTGTCTGAAAATCTATACATGCATCTTATTGAAAAGTAGTGATACAACACTGAGTTTGAATCTATATGCATAACTTCTTGAAAAAAGGACACAACACAGTCTGAGAATCTAAACATGTAACATATTGAAAATTAAAAATACAACACTGTGTAGGAATCTACACGTGTAATGTTTTGAAAACAGATGATATAACATTGTGTGAGAATCAATAAGCATACCATCTTGAAAACTAATGATAAAACACTGTCTTGAGAATCTCAAGGTTTAATTTCTTGAAAACTAACAATACAACACTGTGTGAGAATCTATGAGCATACCTTCTTGAAAACTAACGATACAACTATGTCTGCGAATTCACACGTGTAACTTAATGAAAATTAACGATACAACAGCGTTGGAAAATCTACACGTGTAACTAATTAAAAATTAACGAAACAACACTGTTTGAGAATCTACACGTGTAACTTATTGAAAACTAATGATACAGCACTCTCTGAGAAACTACATGTGTGACATCTTGAAAAATAACGATATAACACTGTGTTTGAATCCATATGCGTATCTTCTTGAAAATAAATCACTCAAAACTGTGTGAGAATCTACACGTGTAACTCCTTGAAAACTAAGGACACTACACTGTCTGAGACTATATGTGTAACATCTTGAAAACTTATGATACATGAAACTGTGAGAAACTACATAAGTAACTTCTTGAAAACAAACGATAAAAAGCTGCCAGCACATCTATACACGTAACTTATTGAAAACAAAGGAAACAATACATTTTGGGTAAATAGATGAGTAACATCTTGAAAACAAATGATCCAACACTGTGTGAGACTCTATATTCGTATATCATTAAAAAGTAACGATAAAGCACTGTGTGAGAATCTATATACCTAACTCCTTGAAATCTAACAATACAACACTGAGTTCTAAAAGGAATGCATAACTTCTTGAAAACTAATAAAACAACACTGTGTGAGAATCTACAAAGTATAACTAATTGAAAATTAATACATAGCAATACAACACTGTGTGAGAATCTATAAGTTTAAGTACTTGAAAACTAGCGATACAAAACTGTGTGAGAAACTACATGCCTAACTTCTTGAAACCTAACCAAACAAAGCTGTGTCAGATTCTACTCGTGTACCTTATTGAAAACTAATGAGACATTCTACCTTATTGAAAACTGATGATACAATGCTGTGTGAGAATCTACATGTGTAACTTATTGAAAACTAAATGTAGTATGCTGCGTGAGAATCTACTCGTTTAACTCATGGAAAACTAATGTTACAACGCTGTGTGATTCTACACGAGGAGCTTATTGAAAACTAACGATACAACAGTGTTTGAGCATCTGCAAGGGTACGATATTGAAAACTAACGATACAACACTGTGTGAGAAACTATTTGTGTAAATTATGGAAAACTAACCATATAACACTGTGTGAGAATCTAAACATGACGCCTTTTTCAAAACTAGCCTTATAACCTTGTGTGAGGAACTAACATGTGTAACTTGTTGAAAACTAACGAAACATCACTGTGTGAGAATTTAGAAGGGATCCTTCTTGAAAACCTTCAATACAACACTGTGTGAGAAACTGCATGCATAAATTCTTGAAAACGAACAAGGCAATGCTGTGTGAGATTCAACACGTGTACCTCATTGAAAACTAAGGATACTAAGAATTGACACCTGTACCTTATTGAAAAATTACGACACAACTTTGTGTGAGAATCTACAGGTGTAACTTGTTGAAAACTAACGATACAACACTGTGTGAAAATCTACACGTGTAACTTATTGAAAACTAACAATGAAATACTTTGTGAGAATCTGTAAGCATAACTTCTTGAATACAAACAGTACAAAACTGTGTGAGAATCTATAGGTGTAAGTACTTGAAAACTATCGACACAACACTGTGTGAGAAACTACATTCCTAACCACGAAAACTAACAACTCAATACTGTGTGAGATTCTACAATTATACTTTATTGCACACTAATGATACAACACTTTGTGAGATTCTACAATTCTACCCATTGAAAACTGACGATACAATGCTGTGGGATAATCTACACGTGTAACATATTGAAAACTAACGAATCAATGCTGTGTGAGATTCTATATTTGTACCTTATTGAAAATTAACGATACAAAGCTGTGTGAGATTCAAGAGGTTTACCTCATCGAAAAACAATGATACAACGCTGTGTGAGAAACTACATGCCAACCATATTGATAACTAAGGAAACAATCAACATTGTGTGAGAATCTATAAGTGTAACTACTTGAAAACAAGCGATATAACACTGTGTGTGAAACTGCATGCATAAATTCTTGAAAACTAATGATACAACGCTGTGTGAGATTCTACACATGTACCTTATTGAAAACTAAGAATACAATGCTGTGTGAGATTCTACACGTGTACCTTACTGAAAACTAATGCTGCAATGCTGTGTGAAAATCTACAGGTGTAGCTTATTGAAACCTAAATATCCAACACTGTGTGAGGTTCTACACGAGTAACTTTTTGAAACTAAGGTTATAAAAATGTATGATACTCTACACGTGCAACATATTGAAAACTAACCATACAATGCTGTATGAGATTGAACACGTGCACCTTATTGAAAACTAACAAGGCAATGCTGTGTGAGATTCAACATGTGTATGTTATTGAAAACTAACTATACAACGATGTGTGAGAATCTACACGTGTACCTTACTGTAAACTAATGACACAACGCTGTGTGTGCATCTACAGTTGTAACTTACTGAAAACTAACGATATAACGCTGTAAATTCTTGGAAAATATACAAACATTTTGTGTGAAAATACATCCGTAATTTCTTGAAATCTAACTATACAAAACTTTGTGAGAATCCATAAGTGTAAGTACTTGAAAACTAGCGATACAACACTTTGTGAGAAAGTACATGCCTAACTTCTTGAAAACTAACAATACAACACAGTATGAGAATCTTCACTTGTACCTTATTGAAAACTAAGGACACAACCCTGTGTGAAATCTACACGTGTACCTTATTGAAAAGTAACGATACAAGGCTGTGTGAGATTCTACACGTGAACCTTATTGAAAACAAATGATACAAATCTGTTTGATAATCTACAGGTGTAACTTATTGAAAACTTACGATATAACAGTGTGTGAGAATCTACATGTGTAACTTATTGAAAACGAACGATACAACACTGTGTGAGAATCTGCAAACATAACTTCTTGAAAACTAAAGATACAACACTTTGTGAGAAACTGCACGTCTGTCTTTTTGAAAACTAACAAAATAAAGCTGTGTGAGAATCTCCACTTGTAACTTAATGATAACAAACGACACAACATTGTGTGAGAAACTAAATGCATAATTCCTTTAACACTAGCGATACAACAGTGTGTAAGTATCTACACGTGAAACTTATTGAAAACTAAAGATACAACGCTGTGTGAGAATCTACACATGCAACTTACTGAAAACTACCAATACAATATTGTGTGAGATGATACACGTGTCCCTTATTGAAAACTAATGACACAACTCTGTGTGAAAATATACAGGTGTAACTTATTGAAAACTAAAGATACTACACTGTGTAAGTATCTACACTTGTAACTTATTGAAAACTAAGGATAGGAAGGTGTGAGAGATTCTACACTTGCAACTTATAGAAAAATAATGCTACAATGCTGTGTGATAATCTACACGTGTACCTTATTGAAAACTAATGATACAACGCTGTGTGAGATTCACCCAGTACACATAATCGAAACCTAACGATGCAATGCTGTGTGATAATCCGCTAGTGTACCTTATTGAAAATTAATGACACAACTATGTGTGAGATTCTACACCTGTACCTTATTGAAAAATAATGCTACAATGCTTCGGGATAATTTACACGTGTAACATATTGAAAACTAAAGATTCAACCCTGTGCGAGATTCTACATGTGTACCTTATTGAAAATTAATGATACAACGATGTGTGAGGATCTACACTTGCACTTTATTGAAAATTAACGATACAACGATTTGGGAGATTCTATACCTGTACCTTATTGAAAACTAGAAATAAAAGCTGAGTGATAATCTACAAGTGTAATTTATTGAAAACTAAATATGCAATGCTGTGTGAGATTCTACACATGTACCTTTTGAAAATTAACGATACAACGATGTGTCAGATTCAACACTTGTACCTTATAGGAAAATAGCAATAAATGCTGTATGACCATCTGCAGGTGTAACATATTGAAAACTAAAGATACAACACTGTGTAAGTATCTACATGTATAACTTATTGAAAACTAACGATACAACAGTGTATAAGATTCTACACGTGCAAATTATTGACAACTAACACTACAACTCTGTGAGAATCTCCACATGCATCTTATTGATAACTAAAGATACAATGCTGTGTGAGAATCTATAAGCATACCTACTTGAAAACTAGTGATACAACACTGTGAATAACTACATGAAAAACTTGTTGAAAACTAGCGATCCAACACTGTGTGAGAAACTACATGCATAACTTCTTTGAAACTAGAGATACAACACTGTGTGAGATACTACATGCATAACTTCCTGAAAACTAATGATACAACTTTGTGTGAGAAATTATATTAGTAACTTCTTGAAAAGTAATGGTACAAACCTGTGTGAGATTCTACACTTGCAACATATTTAAAACTAACGACCCAATACTTTGTCAGAATCTACACGTGTAAATTATTGAAAACTAACGACAAAACACTGTATGTGTTTTTACACGTGTAACTTAATGAAAACAAACGCTACAATGCTGTGTGAGATTCTACATGTTTAACTTACTGGAAAATATCGATACAACACTGTGTGGGAAACTACATGCATATCTTATGGACAAATAAAGACACAATATTCTATGCGACTCTTAAGCGATACCTCTTTAAAAGGATCAATACTACACTGTGTGAGGATCTACATGCATAACATCTTAAAAAACTAACCATGCAACAATGTGTGAGAAACTACATGTGTAACTTATTGAAATATAACGAAATAACACCGTGTGACAATCTATAAGCAAAACTTCTTGAAAACCATCAATACAACACTGTGTAAGGAACAATTTGTGTAACTACTAGAATACCAACGATACAACACTGTGTGAGAATCTACATGTGTAACTTCTGGGAAACTATCGACACAACACTGTGTGTGATTCTACAGGTGTAACTTATTGAAAACTAAGGATAAGATGCTGTGTGAGAATCTACAAGTGTACCTTATTGAAAAGTAATGATACAACACAGTTTGAGAATCTACCTTTGTACCTTCTTGGAAACTATCGACATAACACTGTGTGAGAATCTACATGCGTAATTCCTTGAAAACTAACGATACAACACTGTGTGTGAATCTACACGTGTAACTTATTGAAAACAAACTAAAGAATACTGTCTGAGAATCTATAAGCATAACTAGTTAAAACAAGCGATACAACACTGTGTGAGAAACTAGATGTGTACCTTATTGAAAACTAACGATACAATTGTGTGTGTGATTCTACACGTGGAACTTATTGAAAACTAATGATCCAACACTGTGTGAGAATCTACAGGTGTAAGTTATTGAAAACTATCAACACAACACTGTGTGTGATTCTACACGTGTAAATTACTGAAAACAAACCATACAATGATGTGTGAGAATCTACAGGTATAACTTATTGAACATTAACGATATAACACTTCTAGAATACTAACGATACAACGCTGTGTGAGAATCTACACGTGTACCTTATTGAAAACTAACTATACAACACATTTTGAGAATCTACCCGTGTAACTCTTTGGAAAATATCGATACAACATTGTGTGAGTAACTACATGGGTAAATTCTTGAAAACAAACGATACAAAACTGTGTGAGAATCTATTACTGTATCTACTTGAAAAGTAGAGTTACCAGACTGTGTGAGAAACTTCATGCATAGCTTCTTGAAATCTAAAGATACAACACTGTGTCAGAAAATACATGCGTAATTGATTGAAAACTAATGATACAAGACTGTGAGAGAATCTATAAGCATAACTTCTTGAAAATTAACAATACAACACTGTGTGAGAAATTACACATCTAATTTCTTGAAAACTAATGATACAACCCTGTGTAAGAATCTACATATGTAACTTCATGAAAACTAATGTTACAACACTGTTTGAAAATCTACATGCGAAACTTCTTGAAAACTAACTGTATAACACTTTATGAGAAGCTTCATGTGTAACTCCTTGAAAAGTAATGAGACAATACTGTGTGAGAATCTATATGCCTAACGTATTGAAAACTAATGATAGAAAATTATTTTCAAAATTCCATGCGTAACTACTTGAAACCTGATGGTGAGGCTTATTGTTAGTGTTATGGTTAGTGTCAGATGGTTAGGGTTATTATTATGTAAGGGTTATGGCGAGAGTAAGGGTTAGGGTTAGACTTAGGTTTAGGGTTAGGTTTAGGATTAGTTTGAGTTTAGGGTTAGGGTTAGGTTAGGGTTAGGTTAGGGTTAGGGTTAGGGTTAGGATTTAGGGTTAGTGTTAGAGTTAGGTTTAGGGTTAGAGGTTAGGGTTATGGATAAGGTTAGGGCTAGGGTTATGGTAGGGTTAGGTTTAGGGATATGCTTAGGGTTGGTTAGGATTAGGGTTCGATATCAGTTTAGGGGTTACAGCTAGGGTTAAATTTTGGCTTAAGTTTAGTGTTAGGGTTAGGGTTAGCATTATGGTTAGGGTTAGGCTAAGGGAAAGGTTTAGGGTTAGGGTTTGAGTTAGGTTTATGATTACGGTTAGTTATAGGGATAGGGTTAGGGTAGTGTTAGGATTTGGTTTAGGATTAGGGCTAGAAATGGGGATAGGGCTAGGGTTAGTGTTAGGGTTAGGGTTAGGTTTAGAGTTAGGGTTAGGTTAGGTTAGGGTTCGCGATAGTGTTAGGTGTTAAGTTTAGGGTTAGGTTTAAGCTTAAGGTTAGTTTTAGGGTTAGGGTTAGGCTTAAAGTTAGGGTTAGGAGTAGGGTTAGGTTTAGGATTAAGGTTAGGTTTAGCGATAGGTTTAGGTTTAAGGTAAGAGTTAGGGGTTAGAAGTTAGGGTTAGGGTTATTGTTATTAGAGGGTTAGGATTAGAGATAAGTTTTGGATTAGGGTTAGGGTTGTGTCCCGCGCTACCGTCTCGCCAGCAAGAACGACACAGGACACTCGGATCCTTCTGCAGTAAAGCTTTAATGCATCTTGAGAGATAGATGATCAGCTTCTGAGAGGGAGACCCCAAGCTAAGAAACCCAGCCCCTTATATAAGCCTAGGAGCTCCGAGTGAGACGTGTAGAGCTGGGATTGGTGGTTTGCTCATCACCCCAGATGACGCCACGGGAGAGGCACAGCTTAAACGGTGAACTCCAACTGACAGCGGATGTCAGCGCCATCTTCTAATGGCGATAGCGATAGCGAGGGTGGCTCCTCACATCTCCCCCTATTCATTTATTTTTGAAGCCATAGGACACCCACAACTTTGGAGTGGAGATAGAGGTCAAATCCCCATGTGCAAATTTGGAACATGTACAAAGCTCCTCTCCAGGGTCTTATCCCCAGAGGGAGCCCTGACCAGTCCCGATGTCGTTTTTCTGGGGGAAGGAGATCATGACATAGAACCTTCATGCAAGATGACTTATCTCCCAGGAGAAAGTCGTTATACCGCAGACCTCTCCTGTGCAGTGCTTAGCCTTGCAACTCCTTGGGCTGCTGAAGCCTACCCACTCTATCCCGTGCAATGAGACTAGCCTCGTGGGGTGCAAGAGCCGGGAGGCCAGCGACCTATTGCTTTAACATGGTTAACCAAATGTCAGGGGAGGCTCCGTGTTCTAAGGCAGCAAGTGCTTGTGCCACCATCACTTTGTCTCTTTTGTTTGGGCTCTGAGCTTACACACCATCCAAAGCATCAACACTATTCCACAGCAGAGAACTAGGCTAAATGATCCCACCCCCACCCATTCCTTAAAATAAGAAAATGCAGATGAAATCCAGGAGGAGAGGCCTTCCATCAGAGAAAGATCCAGACGCGTCGAATTCACTTGCAGGATCGCCACTCTCAACTCACGGAGTGTCTGCTCAAACTCAAAAGTCCAATTCTGTAATAAATGTTGAGACAGAGCTTTTGACAGGTTAGCTGCTCTTGTAAAATTCTCATATTGTACTGAAGTGACACAAAGGCCAGGCAACTTTTGTTCACATCCCAATTGGGCCATCTGCCACAATATATCCAATTGTTCCTGAACCAAATTAATCTGTTGGTTTACCAACATCAGGCCTCCTTGTATCTGAGAATTGGCAGTGGCCTGTTTATCTAGGGCCATGGTCACAGTGGCCGATAGTTCATTAATGGTTTGAGTTGTCTGCACAGTGGCGGAAAGTGCAAGGGCCGAGGCGGTAACCAAAGCAGTAACCACGGCGGCGGCTATCAGGCCCACAATAATAGCAGAGATCCCAAAAATCTCGCTTTTCCCTAAACAAACTCAAACTACTTGGCGCCTCAACAGGAACTGGAACAAATCGAGGCATGCGCATTACCAAAGCAAAAGGGTGCTTAATAGCATCCCAGCATAATGCATAAAAACAATTCTAAGCAGAGCAATTTATTTCTTTCTGATTCTTACCTAAGGTATCATTACTCACAACCCAAATAAAGGGCAGCCAAACACAAATTGGAGCAGCTGAATAATTAGTTCTCTTAAAAGGGGTATACTTAACATTGGAGGAGGACCAATCAGATGATCCAGAGCTCTGTCCCTCACTCAGACTGTTGCCTAATGCCCCTTTCCAATCAAAAGTAATCTGTCCCTTCTCACTATATCCTCCAGCAATCATTGCCATAGGAGAAAGATCAGTACAGCTTCCATTAATTCAAAAGGATTAGCATTAGATCTTTCTGGATCCATATGAATAAAATTATCCTTTAATGAAGAAATCACAGTAAAGCACAAGCTTCCTACCAATGACAAGGTTCTCTCATCCTGAAAACTCTGTATCTGAGGATCTAAAGGCAAAAAGGCAAGCCCCAACTCTCTATTAGTTGTGAAAAATCTAGGGAACACCTGGGCATTATGCATCACTGGCATCGGTAGGGGAAGGTAGACATGATGGCCCACCGTAACTCTCCCATCATACTAGGAACCATCATCCCGAGTAGGAGAGTCTTCATCACCCACTTGGCCTCCATCCTTCTTATTCTGGAGTTGTGAAGGAGCTCTTCGAGTGAGTCTTTCAGGGATCCACAGGGGGTTTTCTTCCTCCTGTGGAAAAACACACACAGCTCCCCTGGATCTTATAAGAATAGGATCCGGGCCTTTCCATGAGATTAGTCAAGACATCTTTCCATTTTACCATTTCTTTTGGCCTATCAGGCTCTAAACTGTGGCGATCGGCCGCAGTGTGGCCTTGGGCATCAGAGTTCAAGAAATTAAGGGTAAAAAGTGCCATGGACACAGCAACTCTTGGTACCGAGGGTAGAACATCCTCAATACTCCCCTTTTGTTTAATCAGATATGATTTGAGTGTACGATGGGCACGTTCCACAATGCCCTGTCCTTGAGGGTTATAAGGTAGGCCAGTTAGATGGGTAACATCCATTTGCCGACAAAACTGTCGGAATTTTTGAGAGGTATATGCTGGTCCATTGTCTGTTTTTAAAATTCTGGGTTTTCCCCAAGCACTCCAGGCCTCAAGGCAATGTTGAATCACATATGAGGCCTTTTCCCCTGTTAGGGGTGTGGCGAACATTACGCCAGAACAGGTGTCAACAGAAACATGAACATATTGAAGCCTTCCAAAAGAGGGAATATGAGTAACATCCATCTGCCACATCTGCAATGGTCTAATGCCACGTGGGTTTATTCCCACGTGGGGAGCAGGTAAGAATTCGCAGCAATTCTGGCATTGAGTAACAATTTCCCTAGCCTCTTTCCTGGATAGAGCAAAACGACGGCGCAAGGTCTCAGCCGTCACATGAAAGCTCAGATGGAATTCTTTTGCTGCTTGTGCGTGGGTAGACAAGGCAGCGGCCACCAGCTTTGTAGCCTTGTCCGCTAAGTCATTCCCTGAGGACATGGGACCTGGGAGTCCAGAATGTGCTCGGACATGGGTAATGAAAACAGGAAATCTCCTATTTAACAAGGCAGCTTGTATCTTCTGAAAGATGTTAGCAACTCTGCTGGAGGATCTTATTATTGCAGCTATCTCAAGGAGATTAACTGCATTAACCACATAAGAGGAATCTCTGATACAATATTGAGGGGTCCTGGAAAAGCCTCAAGAACCTCCAGTACTATCAGACATTCTACAACTTGAGGTGAAGTTTCATTATATTGTTTAGATATAACCCTATCCTTGACCACATAAGCTCCCATACCAGTTTTTGATCCATCAGTGTACACCACAGTCCCATCTGGGAGTGGGTCTTTAGCTGTCACTTGTGGAAACACTATAGCCTGGTTTAGGGCAAACTGTAAAATTGGATGCTTTGGAAAATGATTATCAATTTGTCCTGAAAAGGAAGTAACTAAAACTGCCCAATCACTAGATGTGGCTGCCAAGATCTGAACTTGTGCAGCAGTATAAGGCACAATCAAGGAATCAGGATCCCTGCCAAAATGCGTAACAGCTGCTTTTATTCCGCGAAGCGCGAGCTGTGCAACAGCATCAGGGTACCAGTCAATAATCTTAGCAGGGGAAGCATTTGGATGAATCCAAAGTAATGGTCCCAGATGACGCCACGGGAGAGGCACAGCTTAAATGGTGAACTCCAACTGACAGCGGATGTCAGCGCCATCTTCTAATGGCGATAGCAATAGCGAGGGTGGCTCCTCACAGATACCCAGAATACAGTCCACTTCCCCAGAGAAACTAGGAAACCATGAGAACCCTAGGACAGACATACATGGACCTCTGAAGAAGGGGAAAAGAGAAGAGTCCCTGAGTAAATTGGAAGGCTGGGGGGAAGGAAGATAGGAGAGAAAGGAGGGGAGAAGGGGAGAGGAGCACATGAGGGATAATAAAGGACGAGTTAGGGGAACAGAGAAAGACAGCAAGGAAAAGGGTACCTTAATAGAGGGAGCTGTTATTGGCTTAACCAGAAATCAGGCACTAGGGAAATACCTGTGAATCCACAACGATGACCCCAATTAAGAATCCAAGCTATTGTGGAGAGGTACTTTAAATACCCTTCTCCTGTAATGAGATTGATGAAGACATTGAATGCTATCATAGAGACTTCATTTAGTAGCTGATGGAAGTAGAAGCAGAGATTCACAGCTAATCACTGAGTGGAACTCCAGGTATCCAGTTATAGATATAAAGAGATGAGCAAAGAATCAAGACCATACTTTGGAAACCCACAGAAACAGCTGATCTTAGCAAGTGGGAGCTCATGGACCTCTGAATGACAGATGGGGATTCAGCGTGAGGCCGTGCCAGAACCACTGAACCTAGATGTCAGAAGGCGGAGTTGGGCAGCCCATGGGGACTGTGGCAATGGAACCAATATTTATTTATCGTGCAATAATGGGCTTTGGGAGCCCGTTCCCTAAGGAGTGACACTCAGCCTAGATAAATGGAAGAGGAGAGTAGCAGAAAACAAGTGCTATATAAGTGTTGAACTGACTAATGTGCACTTGATGTTGCACTGGGAATGGGGCTGTAATAAAGGAAGACTAGTGGGTGTGATAACCATATAGAAGAATGTATGAAGAAGCCTCGTGAAATCACACTTTCATTAAAGTTATTAGGAAATATATTTTCAGAACATTGAACAGAGGCATCCTTCATGGGTAAACCATGCTGCTCCCAGTAAAAAGGGAAGGCAATGTAACTCTATGTACCAAATACTGTTATCTGCTTAAGAAATACTGGACAGGAATGCCAGAGACTCATCCCCCAAAAGACATGGCATTGCCAGGGCTCAAAAATTGCAATGCTGCATGACTACTTATGGGTATAACCAATGTCTGTCTTGATTGCCTTAGATACATGACTTATAGAGAGAAATTCATGCATTGGTCAAATAATTCAATATTGGGAATTACATGTCATAGGAGAGAATCTACTTTTCTGTTTTTAATGATATTTTGCTCTTGCCTCTCCCTCAGGCTTTATGATCTCTCCCTAAGCATCACACTGCTGCCTCGCCCCAGACCAACTGGAGATAATCCTGAGACTGACTACTGAACACCTGGCTCCTCTCTTTTATACCACTCTAATGCTGGGATAATGGGTGTGAGCTTTGTTTCTCTTTTAGGTTGGTTCAATCTCATGTGGCCCTTGGTGTACTTGAACACAGAGAGATCCATCTGCCTTTATGCCCGGGGTCCTTGGAGGAAACGTGTCTGCTTGGCTTCTATGGCTAAGAATTGCTACTTTGCTATTTTGATCCCCAGTGGCTTTACTAAATCTTAAACTATGTATCACTGTAGACAGATTTTTAGGCTTTTATTTTCTGATTCCCTCTCTGTCCCCAAATCTTTGGGTCTGGAGACTTGTGTCTCTCTGATATTTTCTATGCAGATTTCAATGTTAGATTTAAAGAACAATGTTGTACTAAGGGTTCCAAAGAGCAACAGAACAGATAGACTAAACCTCTCCCCATATGAAGAAAGGGGTTTCGTTAGAAGACTTAGGGCTGTAGGCCTGGTAGTCGCACAATGTCTAGCTCTGAAGAGGAATATAGCTTACACCTTTAATCCAAAGATTACAGAAGTATATAAGAAAGAAGCAAGGTCTCAGTGAGACATTCATTCTCCAGCCACTCTAAGGACAGGTACAGTCTGAGACTTGAGGTATGGTAAGAATCTAGTGGCCAGCTGTTTTGCTTAGCTTAACTTCAGTTTGATGTTTGAACCTCAATATTTGTCTCTGGGTCATTTATTTGCTTCTTTTCCCAATTGGAAACCAACAATAAACTAAGAATTCAAGGAAAACCTTCTTTTGAGTGGAAGGGCCCAAGTCAGGTCCAAGCCTGAGCATCAGGTGGGACTCACAACTGAGTGCCTCCTGCCTAAGGCCCTACCTTAAAAGCCAGGTTTTCTTTCGTTTTCTCCTCAAATCTTTGAGTGTTGGCTAGGTTGTAGCTTTTCTACACAGACTTCAGCTGACACACACACAACCTCAGGAGACTTTCAAGCTTTTTCTAGAGCCTCGCTCCTCAGACTGAAACTCTTGGCTCATGTCCACAAGCTAGTTTTCTAAATATAGATGTGCTACATAGGTCTCACATATTTGATAAGTGTATTTGAAATTTAAAGAGGGTATTAGTTAAAAACCAGAGTTTTTCCCAAACTATAAATGAACAAATTATTAAAATGGAGAAAATCAGATCTGCATATGATTATATAATATTTGTTTTAAAAATGTAACATGAAGAGGTAATCAACTTAACCAGGTTTGGTATGCTGTTAATTAATATTTTGATTATATCTGTTTTCCTTCTAATATCACTTGGTTTATCTCTAAAAGAAGTTGGTTGATATGAGTGTTGATACAGACCTTAGAAAAACTTATTAAAACAGATTATAGAGATACACTGACACTGAGAAATTAAATGGAGAAACAAATACAGCATTGCATTTTCAGGTTACAAAGCAGCACTGTAAGGTCTAAAGAGAATCCCACAGGAAGTGACACAAGAAAGGGAATCTATAAGAGCTACTTGGAAGCCTGTGACATTGTTAAATTTAGGGAAATTCAAGGAATGTATATGGCATCCATTCTCCATTTGTGAAGCAGGTAATAGACATCATGCCTGTTTGTAATAGGTTTATACCTGTAAATTGGATAGATTTGATTAAAGTTGTCCTAGAGCCTGGACCACAAATACAATGGACTTCCTACTTCAGAGAAGAGGCTAAGAATATTGGACAAATGGCTAAATCTAGAGACAGAGGTATCGTCCTAGATTAAATTCTTGGAGAAGGATATTATGCTACTTTAGATTGGCAATGTCAGTAGGATAACAATTTATTATGTTTAATCTATGCAGCATTTTTAAATGTTTGGGACAAAATTTGAGAAGCAGGAAAGAAAATTGGATCATTTACAAAGTTATACAAGGCCCAAAGAAAGCATTCACAGACTTCTAAGACTGTCATTAGTGGTAAATTTAATGATATAAGACACAGTTGCTAGAAAACTAATAATTAAACAATGGCTGATGAAAATTCTAATGTCACAAACAAAATGATAATTAGGCCTTTAAAAGCAAAATCATCTTCTTCAGAGGATTTGATCTGGGATTGTTTCTTTAGTATGCAACTACGAGATAAAGAAGAAACTTTGTCTTCATAGTGGCTACTTATACTAATTCTCAGCCTTCTAAGAGATATCAGTAGAAGACTCCACCACAGGAAATGTTAAATAGCCCCACCATGGTCTGATATTTTGTAAGACAGTTATTAGAAATAATACATATACAATTCCCTCCATCTATACATTACCTTTACCTGGGGGACTATTATTATCTGGTTAAACTGTTGACAATTTAGGTAATTTAGAAAGAATGTTTAAAGAAGTAAACCCAACTGGGATTAACAGATATCTATAGAACATTTCATCCACATAAAAAAGAATATACCTTCTTCTCACCACCACATGGAACCTTCTCAAAAATCGACCACATACTTGGCAACATATCAAACCTCAGCAGCTACAAAAAAATTGGAATAACTCCATGCATCTTTTTTTTTGGTTTTTTCGAGACAGGGTTTCTCTGTATTGTTTTGGAGGCTGTCCTGGAACTCACTCTGTAGACCAGGCTGGCCTCGAACTCACAGAGATCCGCGTGCCTCTGCCTCCCAAGTGCTGGGATTAAAGGCGTGCGCCACCAACGCCCGGCCAACTCCATGCATCTTATCAGACCACCATGCTTTAAAATTAGAATTCAACAACAACACAAATTGCAGAAAACCTACAAACTCATGGAAATTGAATAATGCTCAACTGCACCATCCCTGGGTCAAAGAGGAAATAAAAAAAGAAATTAAAGACTTCCTCGAATTCAATGAGAATGAAGACACAACATACCCAAACCTATGGGACACTTTGAAAGCAGTGCTACGGGGAAGTTCATAGCGCTAAACGCTCACATGAAGAAACAGGAGAACAGTTATACCAGAGAATTAACATCACAGCTGAAAGCTCTAGAACACAAAGAAGCACACTCCCCCAGGAGGAGTAGATGCCAGGAAATAATCAAATTGAGGGTTGAAATCAATAAAGTAGAAACCAGGAAAACAATACAAAGAATCAACGCAACGAAGAGTTGGTTCTTTGAGAAAATCAACAAGATAGACAAACCTTTGTCCAAACTTACCAAACAGCAGAGAGTGAACACGCAAATTAACAAAATTAGAAATGAAAAGGGGGACATAACAACAGACTCTGAGGAAATCCAGAGAATCATTAGGTCATACTTTGAAAACCTGTACTCCACAAAATTCGAAAATTTAAAGGAAATGGATGACTTCCTGGACAGCTATCAATTGCCAAAACTAAATCAAGAACAGATAAGCAACTTAAATAGACCTATAACCCCTATGGAAATAGAAGCTGTCATCAAAAGTCTCCCAACCAAAAAAAGCCCAGGTCCAGATGGCCTCAGTGCAGAATTCTACCAGAAATTCAAAGAACAGCTTATACCAATTCTTCTCAAAGTGTTCCACACAATAGAAGCAGAAGGGTCTTTGCCAAACTCTTTCTATGAGGCTTCAATAACCTTGATCCCCAAGCCACACAAAGATACAACTAAGAAAGAGAACTTCAGACCAATATCCCTCATGAACATCGATGCAAAAATACTCAATAAAATACTGGCAAATCGGATCCAAGAACACATCAAAACAATCATTCACCACGATCAAGTAGGTTTCATCCCAGGAATGCAGGGATGGTTCAACATACGAAAATCCATCAACGTAATCCACCATATAAACAAGCTGAAAAACAAAAATCACATGATCATCTCACTAGATGCCGAAAAAGCCTTTGACAAAATCCAACACCCCTTCATGATAAAGGTCTTGGAGAGATCTGGGATAACAGGGACATACTTAAACATAATAAAAGCTATATACAGTAAACCAACAGCCAACATCAAACTAAATGGACAGAAACTCAACGCAATTCCTCTAAAATCAGGAACAAAACAAGGCTGTCCCCTCTCTCCATACCTTTTCAACATGGTACTTGAAGTCCTAGCTATTGCCATACGACAACAAAGGGGGATCAAGGGGATACAAATTGGGAAGGAAGAGGTCAAACTTTCACTGTTTGCAGACGATATGATAGTTTACATCAATGACCCAAAGAACTCTACCAGGGAACTCTTACAGCTGATTAACACCTTCAGCAAAGTGGCAGGCTACAAGATCAACTCAAGAAAATCAGTAGCCCTACTATATACAGATGATAAAAGGGCTGAAAGAGAAATCAGAGAAACATCACCCTTTACAATTGTCACAAACAACATAAAATACCTTGGGGTAACGCTAACCAAACAAGTGAAAGACTTGTATCGTAAGAACTTTGAATCTTTAAAGAAAGAAATTAAAGAAGCCCTCAGAAAATGGAAAGATCTCCCATGCTCTTGGATAGGTAGGATCAATGTAGTAAAAATGGCAATCCTGCCAAAAGCAATCTACAGATTCAATGCAATCCCCATTAAAATCCCAGCACAGTTCTTCACAGACCTTGAAAGAACAATAATCAATTTTGTATGGAAAAACAAAAGACCCAGGATAGCCAAAACAACCCTGTTCAACAAGGCAACGTCCGGAGGCATCACCATCCCTGACCTCAAGCTCTATTATAGAGCTATAGTCCTGAAAACAGCTTGGTATTGGCACAAAAAGAGACAGGTAGAACAATGGAATCGAATTGAAAACCCCGGTATTAATCCACACACGTACGAACATCTGATCTTTGACAAAGAAGCTAAAAATATACAATGGAATAAAGAAAGCATCTTCAACAAATGGTGCTGGCATAATTGGAGACTGGCATGTAGAAGAATGCAGATCGATCCATGTCTATCGCCATGCACAAAACTTAAGTCCAAATGGATCAAAGACCTCAACATAAATCCAGCCACACTGAACCTCTTAGAAGAGAAAGTGGGTGGTACCCTTGAACGAATTGGTACAGGAGACAGCTTCCTGAACATAACACCAGTAGCACAGGCAGTAAGATCAACAGTTAATAAATGGGACCTACTGAAACTGAGAAGCTTCTGTAAGGCAAAGGACACAGTCAGCAAGACAAAAAGGCAGCCCACAGAATGGGAAAAAATATTCTCTAATCCCACATCTGACAGAGGGTTGATCTCCAAAATTTACAAAGAACTCAAGAAGCAAGTCTCCAAAACACCAAAGGACCCTATTAAAAAGTGGGCTGCAGAACTAAATAGAGAGTTTTCAATAGAGGAGTCTAAAATGGCTGAGAGGCACTTGAGAAAGTGCTCAACATCCTTAGCCATCCGGGAAATGCAAATCAAAACAACTCTCAGATACCATCTCACCCCTGTCAGAATGGCTAAAATCAAAAACACCAATGACAATTTATGCTGGAGAGGATGTGGTGAAAGGGGGACACTCCTCCATTGCTGGTGGGAGTGCCAACTGGTTCAGCCACTTTGGAAATCAGTGTGGAGATCCCTCAGAAAAATGGGAATAAACCTACCACAAGACCCAACAACTCCACTCTTAGGCATATATCCAAAAGATGCCCATTCATACAACAAAGAGGTCTGTTCCACTATGTTCATAGCAGCTTTATTTGTAATTGCCAGAACGTGGAAGCCCAAAAGTGGGCTTGGCTAGTGACGTAGTTCTGCCTACATACGTATACGTCTTTATGTCCAGCTGTATAGGTCTTTAGTCCTGCCTAAAGTGGGTGTGGTTAGTGGTGTGGTAAACCGCCCTTATACTACCTCATCTGTATGTGCCTCTAGTAAGTCACATGTTTAATGGCGGCATAGACTTAGTAAGTCACATGTTTAATGGCGGCATCAGCCTTCCTCCTACAATTCCCCTTTTAGTCTAAAAAAGGACAACTAACTTGTGTCCATGAACAAAATGTATCAACCTTCTAGCTAAACCTAAACTTATCTGAAAGAAACACCCAAATATGAACACCTCCTTCCAATCCCAACTCTAAAATAATTGAAAACTAACACTAACAGGTGTAATCTTATAATATCAATAGTAGGGAGAGGGGCGTGGAATTCTCAAAACTACTTCCTGCTGAGATGGGATGATGATAATCTCATGGGGACCTGTGAAAAGAAAATGTTAGTATAACAAAATCTGAGTAGATCAGACAGTCTCAGTATGGCAGGAGATGCTTGATTGAAGTTCCTGACTGGGGTTCTAGTGTTGATTGAAGCTCTTATCTTGAAGCTCTGGTCAGATTGTAGAAGATGTGCTATTTCCGTTCCTTGTTCTGGAGTTGTGTCGAGTGATGTAGTTTCAAGCCAGTTTCAGGATAGTGCTTGTCAGGTGGAGTCAATGATGTGGGGCAATTCAGATGCCTCCAGTCGAATCAGGTGAAGTCAAGGAAGTGGATCCTCATTCTCTTTCGGAAGCAGTTGAAGATTGCTGTCAGGAAATCCCTTGTTCTCTGGAAAACTCAAACATTAATGTTAACAAAGAAATATTTTAACTTTCATATGTATGCATACAAAAGAGGTGACAATAGGGAAGATGGAAAACCTGGAGGAAATTAGACTGTTCAGAAAAGGAAATCCACCGATAACAGTCCCTCATTTTATTTCTTCTGTCTTATATCAATGGCTCTTTGATATAATACAGAAATTCTGAATTGTATTTAAATAATATGCTTGGGTTTAGAGTAGGAGAGCCAACCCAACTCCAAAGCCAGCTTCAGTTAAATGAATGGGAACTGAGGTATGTGAAAAAATAAAGATAAAAGGGTACTATGAAAAAACAATATAGAAAGATTTAGACTTTGATACCACACAGTGAGATACTGTATGTTTGATGGTCCTCAGGGTAGCTATTCATTCTTCTACAGGAATCCATAAGGCCAGTATTCTTTGCTGAGTTTACCTGTGAATACAAAAACAAAACACTTCTCTTTCCTTTTAGGAGGTCACTTTACCCATGGTGGAGTATGAATTTGTAGATGGGCTGTTATCTTCCTCCTCCTGAGATGTTTTCTGTTCTGATCGAATTTTAATTAACTTTGATGGAACCCAAACCTTTTCTTCTCCTGTGGAAACAAAAGCATAACCCCTTCCCCAACGTAACACATATCCTGGTTTCCAGACTGAGGTCATAACATCCTTAAAATACACCGGTTGGTTCAGTTCAGAAGTCTTCTCTGTAGTCCAGTGTCTTTCTGCTGCAGTTTGTCCTTTTTCATCAGCATTAAGAAAATTCAACGTTAGTAAAGCATTGTGTAACGTGTGTCTAGGTGTCTTTGTTTTCCCTGGCTGTTTATGAAGCATCTCTTTTAAGGTTCGGTTAGACCTATCAATTATTGCTTGTCCTGTGGGATTGTAAGGTATACCAGTTACATGTTTTATATTATAATATTTGAAGAATTGTTCCAATTTACTGGAGACATATGCTGGACCATTGTCAGTTTTTATTGTTTTAGGTATACCCATAACAGCCATCACCTCTAAGAGGTGTGTAATAACAGAATCAGCTTTTTCAGAGCTGAGGGCAGTAGCCCATTGGAAGCCTGAGAACGTGTCTATAGTATGGTGTACATATTTCAAACTGCCAAATTCTGGGAAGTGAAATACATCCATTTGCCAATGTTCATTTCTGTGAACACCTTTAGGATTACAACCTGCTGGTAATGGAGTTTGATTGTACAATGAGCAACTGGGACAATTTCTTACTATTTCTTTGGCTTGTTGCCAGGGGATAGAAAAATCCTTCTTTAAACCTTTGCTGTTAACATGGTGTTTCTTATGAAATTCTGAAGCTTACAACACATTACCTACTAATAAACAATCAATTTAATCATTGCCTTGTGCCAGAGGACCTGGCAGACCTGTATGGGATCTGATGTGTGTTATATATATAGGATGAGTCCTGTTTCTGATGATTTCCTGCAATTGTAAAAACAATAAGGTTAATTCTGTATTATCAGGAACAAATTCTGTCGTCTCAATGTGCAAGACAACTCTTTCTGCATACTGAGAATCCGTGACTATATTGAGAGGCTCTGTAAAGTCTTTAAGTACCATGAGAATGGCATATAACTCTGCCTTTTGTACTGAGTTGTAAGGGCTTTGAACTACTTTACTTATATTTCCTGATTTATACCCTGCCTTACCTGATTTGTTTGCATCCGTGTAGAAGGTAAGAACTCCAGAAATAGGTGTTTGCCTCACGATACGTGGAAGAATCCAAATTGTTTTCTTTATGAATTTTATTCTCTCTGTTTTGGGATAGTTATTACTAATACTTCCCAAAAAGTCACTGCAAGGTATTTGCCAATACTCATTATCCTTCCATAAGGAGGAACTTTCCTCATTCGTTAAAGGTACAATAATTTCAGCAGGGTCTTTCCCAGTCAGTTGACGAAGCCTTAATTTACCTTTTAATATCAAATCAGAAATCTTTTCTATATATGTTTTCAATTTTTTATTCTGTTTATGTGGCAGAAATACCCATTCTAGAATGATGTCTTCCCTCTGCATTAATATTCTTGAGGGGTATTCTCTAGATGGTAAAATAACCAGAATACCGTCCAGATTTGGATCCACGCGGTCCACATGTGCTTCTAATATTCTCTTTTCTACCCATTCTAATTCTTTTTCAGCCTCAGCTGATAGTACTCGTGGGCTGTTTAGGTCTTTATCTCCTTTTAAAGCCATTTTCAGGTGTTTTAAATCATGCCCTTCTACACCAATATTCGTCTGTAATTGAGAGATTTCTCCTAATAGTTTTTGAAGATCATTAAGAGTCCGGTAACGATCTATTCTGATCTGTACTTTCTGTGGTCTAATTTTCTGAGCATCTATTTTATAACCTAAATAGTTAATAGAATCTCCTCTTTGTATTTTTTCTGGGGCAATTTGTAATCCCCAGCGAGGCAAAATTTCCTTTACTGCCTCAAACATCTTTTCCAAAGTATCTTATTTGAATCAGACAATAATATGTCATCCATATAATGATATATTAACGAATGTGGAAATTTTTTACGAATTATTTCTAGAGGTTTATTCACAAAATATTGACACAAAGTTGGACTGTTTAACATACCTTGAGGTAGTACCTTCCACTGGAATCTCTGTACCGGACGGGAATTATTATAGGTAGGTACTGTGAAGGCAAACTTTTCTCTGTCGTTTTCTTGTAACGGTATGGTGAAGAAACAATCTTTTAAGTCTATAACTATAATTGACCAATCCTTAGGAATTAGAGAAGGTAACGGCATCCCAGGTTGTAGAGACCCCATAGGCTGAATTACCTTTTTGATGGCTCTAAGATCAGTAACCATTCTCCACTTACCAGACTTCTTCTTGACAACAAAAATAGGCGAATTCCATGCACTAGTTGATTCCTCAATATGTCCAGCATCTAGCTGTTCCTGAACTAACTTCTCCAAAGCCTCTAACTTCTCAGATGTCATAGGCCATTGACCCACCCAGACGGGTTCATCTGTCAGCCATTTTAATGGTAGAGCTTTTGGTTGCTCTGTAGGTTTGGCACTAGCATCTTGCTTCTGTACCGCCTGTACATTTGGCATCTGTTTTCTGTACTGTCTTACTATATTCTTACTATCACTAAGAGCTTGTCTATAATTCCTAGCTGATACAGGAGGAATTTTAATCTGCGTATTCCATTGCTGGAGTAGATCGCGACCCCAGAGGTTAATAGGAATATCTGCAACATATGGCTTTAACATTCCTCTCTGTCCTTCTGACCCAATAAAGTCAATCCATCTTACACTCTGTTTAACTTCAGATAGGGTTCCAATCCCTAAGAATTGAACATTAACCTCTTTTAAAGCCCAGTTTTGTGGCCAGGACTGCTGATTAAGGATAGTGACGTCACTTCCGGTGTCCAGTAATCCGTAAATCACCCTATTATTTACCTTAACCGGAAGTTTGGGTCTATGATATTGTATAGAAGTTTGCCAAAATATATGTTTTGTATCTCCTCCTGATGTAATTGATTCATCCTCTTGAGCTAATGTATTATCCAGTGCCGTATTATTTACAATGGGCAGTGGATCTTCTAATTGTCCTGGGAGAGGCTGTCCTCCACTGTCACTGGGAATGACCGGATAATCTCTCTTTTCGGGGCTCGGTTGAGCCCCTGAATTCCGTTTTTTGACTTTAAAGATCTACCTTGTCTGTCTATTGTGGAAAAGCATTCATCAGTCCAATGGCGCCCTTTCCCACACCTTCTGCATAGACCAGGAGGCTTAGGCCTTCTGTTTGATGCACTCCTGGTAAAAGCATTATTTCTAGGAACGCGTTGTCTACAGTTCCTACTAAGATGTCCTATTCTACCACAGTTAAAGCATGTTGCATCTTTACGCCTATTTAAATTCTTTGAGATTGCCTTCCCTACCCATGCCTCTATATCATCACAGGTAGGGTATTTGGCATCCTGGTGCCTCCTCAAGCCTGTAGAAATAGCTTCACCTACCCAAGCTCCTGTATCCTGACTTTTACATTCCAGGTTCGCTGTATGTAGGACCCATTCCTCCAATGGCGCTGATCTTATTTTTAATGGCCAAATTACCTGCCTGCATTGAGGATTCGCGTTCTCATATGCCAATGATTCTATAAGGAGACGCCTGGATTCTGGGTTCGCTACCTGTACCTCTACTGCTCTGGATAATCTCTCTAAAAATTCAGTGAACCTTTCCCTTGGGCCCTGTAATACCTTGGTGTAGGGTTGCATTATCTCTCCTGTTTCACAAACCTTATCCAAGGCATTTAAAGCAGCTGTACGGCACAAAGACAACATGTGCTCGTCATATGCAGATTGATCCTGCGTGTCAGCGTAAGGACCCTCCCCAAGAATCTTGTCTTGGGGTACTTCATGACCGTTCTGTAATTCCTGAATTTCTATTGCTTTTGCTTCTTGCCTCCACAAAGCCCTCCATTGAATTTGACAAGAATTTTCGAGCACTGCAGAGGCTAATTGGGCCCAGTCTTTTGGGGTTACTTTATTTACAGTAGCCCATGAGGTTATGAGGTCTCTGACAAAGGGAGAATGAAGACCATACATGACAATGGCCTCCTTAATATTTTTTAGATCCTTCATCTGTATAGGCTCCCAGTGATAAGCAATGGGACCATTTGATTGTTTTTTCGTTGCTGGTTTTTCTGATACAGATACTGGAAAAACCATAGGGGAACGCATAGCAACCTTAGGGAAATCATTCCGGCATTTGAGAAGCTTTGGGAAACTCCTGTCCTGACCTGTTGCCTGTATTTCTGATTCTGAAGTATCAGATTGAGCGTCTTCTAAATCCTGCAGTCTATTCATCATTGTTTCTCTGAGCTCTTGAAGTTCTTGGGACAAATAATTTTCTAAGGACGTCATGGAATCTTTCATTTTTTTACATTCATCATTTACATGTGATTCCAAATTTCTAATATTCTCATCCTTAGCAAGTACCTCAATAGCATGTAAACTGCCTTCTACAAATGATATTCTATCAGTTAGTTTATCATTGCTCTCAGACATGGAACAATTCTTTTCTGCTAGCATTGCAATTTTATGTTCCAGTCTTTGTAATTTGCTAGTGAAATCATCAAACATGGAACCGTGTTTGTCGTTAAATGTTTCCACATTATGTTCCAATTTTTCAATTCTATCTATGGAACACATTTTTCCTGAAAATAATTCAATTTTGTGTTCCGTCTCTTTAAACCTGTTCGTCAGACCTACATTATCATTTTTAATATCCTGAATATTATCTACCAACCCTTTCTTACTCTCCTGCAATGAATTTTGCACTTCCTGAATCCTTTGTATTAAGATTTCAAAACTATCCTGCGATGACTGTATGACCTGTATAAGTTTATTCCTATTTTTGAGCCATTTCATTAACAAAATTATATTGATTATGAAGCTAATAATCACCATCATGGGTAGGAAGCACCTTTCAGGTAGGTCCTCAACCCTTTCTAAAATCCCATCCATACAAAAAACAAGAAAATTCTTAACATCCTGCATCATAGTGTTAGCTGTTGACATTGTATAAAGCAGTTACGTTTGTTACCAATGGAGTAATTCAGGTCGAAATCAACAGGCTGCCAGCGAAAGAGCACGTGGCCGGAGTCAGCAGGCTGCCAGTAAAACAGCACGTGGCCGCAAGAGAAATCTTGGAATACCGCCTAACCTTACGGGCAGGTAGGAGGTGCTGGTTCCTGGTGGCAGGAATCGTGCCTTGCCGAGCAAAGTGGTGAGGAACTTAGCGAAAGGAGAGTCCACGTGTGCCTGGTCAGGCCGAGAGAAGCGCCTGGGTCCCGATTCCAATCCCGCTCCGACACCAAATTTTTTTTAGTTTTTCAAGACAGGGTCTCTCTGTGGCTTTGGAGGCTGTCCCGGAACTCGCTCTGTAGACCTGGCTGGTCTCAAACTCACAGAGATCCACCTGTCTCTGCCTCCCATGTGCTACGATAAAGGGCTTGTGCCTCCACCGTCCAGTGAGCACTTTCTTAATTGTCTATCAAACATTTTAGAATCCAGTACTGAAAATTCTCTATTTAGTTATGTACCCCACATTTTACTTGTATCTTTTAGTGTTTATGGGACTAGCTTCTTGAGTCCTTTGTAAATTTTCGAGGTCATATATGGGGTTGGTGAATAACTTTTCCCATTTTTTGGGCTGCCATTTTATCTTGTTGACTGTGTCCTTTGCCTTATAGAAGATTCTCAATTTCAGGAGGATGTATTTGTCAATTGTTGATCTCAGTGTCTGTGCAACTATTGTTATGTTCAGGATGATTCCCCTGTACTAATTCAAGGGTACTTCCCCTTTCGCTTCTAAGATGTTCAGTATGGCTGGATTTATGTTTAGGTCTTTGAACCATTTGGACTTAAATTTTGTGCATAGCGATAGCCATGGATCGATCTGCAGTCTTCTACATGCCAGCATCCAATTATTCCATCACATTTTGTTGAACAATATTTCTTTTTTCTATTGTATAATTTTAGTATCTTTGCCAAAAATTAGGGGTTTGAAACTGTGTGAGGAAATATCAACGTTTTCAATTCAATACCATTTGGGCTACCTGTCTATTTTTGAGCTAATGCCAAGCTGTTTCAGGACTATAGCTCTATAATAGTGCTTGAAGTTAGGGATGGCATGCCTCTGGCAATTCCTTCATTGTACAGAGCTGTTTTGTCTATCCTGGTTCTTCGCTTTTGCATATAATGTAGATTAATGTTCTTTCAAAGTCTATGAATAATTTTGCTGGTATTTTGATGGGGATTGCATTGAATCTGAATATCTCTTTGTTAAGATTCCCATTTTGCTATGTTGATACTACCTGTCCAGAAGCATGGGAGATATTTATAGTTCCAGGTATCTATTATAATTTCTTTCTTTAAAGACAAAAAATTCTTGGAATACAGTTCTTTTGCTTGTTTGGTTAATGTTACCCCAAGTATTTTATGTTTTTTGTTGCAATTGTAAATGGTGATGTTTCTCTGATTTCTTTCTCATTGCTTTTATCTTCTGATATAGTAGGATTAGTGATTTTTTTGTGTTGATCTTGTATCCTGCCTCTTTTCTGAGGGTGTTTATTAGTTGTAGGAGTTGCCTGGTACAGGTTTATGGTCACTTATATAAGCTATCATATCATCTGCAAATAGTGAAAGTTTGACTTCTTGCTTTCCAATTTGTATCCCCTTGATCTCCTTTTGTTATCTTATTGCTCTAGCTAGAACTTCAAGTACAATATTGACGAGATATGGACAGAGTAGAAAGCTTTGTTTTCTTCTTGATTTTAGTGGAATCACATTGAGTTTCTCTCCATTTAGTTGGATGGTGGCTATTAGGTTTGATATATATTGCATTTATTATGTTTAGGTATGTTCCTGTAATCACTGATCTCTCCAAGACCTTTATCAGGAAGTGTCGTGACCATCCTCGACCAGCAAGAATGAAGTGGCAACAAGGAATCTCCTTCTCACAGTTTTTTCGGGAAACTTGCTTACAGGGAGTGGCCCTGACACCAGGGAGTCGGGGCTTAATATACTCAGTGATAGCCAATCAACTACTCCCAGGTGGCATGCTAGGACAGGTTGTCACCAAGCAGATCTAGAAGGGTACTTGGCCTTACTCCTAATATGGAGTTGTTTACTTACTGAGAGCACTCACTGTCAGGCTGGTGGAATGTGGAAACCGGAGCCATCTATAGGTGTGGTACTCTGCAGTTCCCAACAGTGTCCCCTTTTTTGTTTTTATATAAGAGGAGTAGCCATATCTATCTGTTATTAGATTTCAGTCAACTCTGTCTTAGGTTCAACCCCAGTGTCCCTATCTTACCTGTAATAGATTCTCTGTGTCGACCTCACAGGCTCATGTCTTAGGTTGAAGGGAACACCTTCATTTTGCAAGAAGGGAAAGTGCCCGTCATTGAGCATGACTGAGTCGGATAGGTATCACTCACTCACCAAAGGCGAGACAGAAGACTAGTTGTCCGTCAGCATGGATAACTGTGCTTGAGGGGATTGTCCTGCTTCCACCGCAGCAAAGGCCTGTACCAACATGGAAGCTTGGGATGTTTGTGACTTCCTAATCCTGCATAGACACCACAGGTAGACAAAAATGGCTAACAACATCATGGAAAGCATAACACCCATGCCAGCCCATTCCTTAATATAACTAAAAGCTTGTTTAAGCATATTTAAAACAGCATTGACAGTGGGCATCGCCAGGCACGTAGCATTCAGGGAAATGATCTGACTTGTCAGGGTATCCGTTAGGTTCTCGAAATCCTTACTCCAATTCCCCCGGAGGTATTCCCTCCATTGCCAGCTCAGGTTACTATTCTTTTTGAAGTTCTCAGTCACCCTGGAGGTAATACACAAAGAACAGAGGGAATGAATACATCCTAAGTTGGTCAATATTACCAAGTCATCCACCTGTTCTTTCATAAGATCCACTCTTTGATTTACTGTCAAGATGCCAGCTTCCAAATGACCATCAATACATTTCAAAGTGGTCAATGTGGAGGCTGTCTTCTCCACAATTTCATTAACTGCCTCAGCAGTCTGAGTTGTCACAACCATGGCAACAGTAACTGTCGTCACCGTTGCAGCAGACACAGCTATTGCCGTGACTAGGGCCTTTGTTATCCCAAAATCTCTTTTCGTTCTGAGCAAGTGAGAGATTGGGAAAGTCCCAGTATCTACTTTGACTGGGATAGGAACATATGTGGGAACTCTCATTACCATAACTGTATTATAAGTACCATTCCAGCACTGACTTGCGATGCAGGTTGCCTCAGATGTATTACAAGAGACCGTGTCTCCGGTGGCATTGGTGACATTAGCCAGCAAAAAGAAGAATGGTGCTTTTAAGCACACTGGACTGGCAGGAACAGTAAAGTTGTTCATTATTTTATTTATAGTAACATTCTTAAGAACACCCCTGGGGTCTCTAGTAGCAGAGATGTTAAAGAGCCGAACAGACAAATTCTGAAGAACAGCTAAGGGTTCTAGGGATGTGAAGGTTCCCCATTCATTAGATAGTACACATTGAAACCAGGGCCAAGTATTTTTCTTACTTGTCTTTTGATTAGTCTGATTGGCAAGGTTGAAATAATATTTGTCCAAAGGAGGGAAAAACTCAAATCCTGGCGCGATCTACCCAGCCTTATGGTCTGGGTTTTGGAAGGGCATCCATTGAGGAGTTACCCTAGATTGGGGGCACAATAGGGTAATACTTGATAGGCGGTGGAATTCCCTAGTCCAAAGCGTGAGTTCGAGGGTCGGAGCCCCTCCATCAACATTAGTAGGGTAGTAATGTTCGTAGCATTACTACCTCCACTGCCATCGCCCGAGCCCGAGGAAGCACCAGCACTTACTTGACTTAATGCTTCATTGAGCATTGCAACAGGAATATGATTCTGACTCAGGGGACCAAGCCAATTGCCAACAGAGCCACTTTTCAACCATATGCATGGATTAGAATTATTTATGAGGGAAAAACATAAGGCTCCTTGAAGAAAAACATTGGTTGCATTATATATAGCCTTGCTGGGATATAAATTCATGCAGGGCAAACCTAATTCACAACTAGTAGAAAAGAAGACAGGCAAGACCTTAGACATAGAATGAACAGGTAAGGGAATTGGCCATGCTTTTGCTATGGCCCACAAAATTTGTTCATTGGCCTGAATCAGCAATGGGGTCATCAGGCCCATCATCCTAAACAGGAACATGATCGGAGGCTTCAACTTGCTTGTTGCACCAACTCGTCAGTCTCTCTGGGATCCACACAGGATCTTGTTGATCCTGGGGAAAAACACAAAGAGAACCTCTCGCCCATGCTAACACTGGGTCTGGTCCATGCCATAGTCCCGTGATGATGTCTTTCCATTTGACATACCCCTTCTCCGCAGGGGTCAGATTCTGATGCCTATCTGCAGCAGACAGACCTTGAGCATCCAAATTTAAAAAATTTAAGGAAAGAGAGCTAAGGATAGTTGTTCCTTTGGTGTTCTACCATGGCCTATTCCCCCTTTTTGTTTTAATAAACATTTTTTTCCATGTGCGATGAGCTCTTTCAACTATTCCTTGTCCTTGGGGGTTATAGGGTAGGCCATGGTTTAATTGAACCTCCATCTGTTTACAAAACGATTGGAAAGACTGAGCCGTGTAGGCCTGTCCATTATCTGTTTTCAATTGCTGAGGTTTACCCCAGGTAGCCCTATGGGGTTAACTCCCACACCAAGGGGGTGCAAGAAAGATACACACTGTTGACAATTCAATACTATCTGTCTAGCTTCTGCTCAGGATAGCTGAAATATTTGCTGTAAAGTTTTTGCAGATACATGAAATTGTTTATGAAATTGCTGCACTCGCTTTGTGGGGGAAGCGGAAAAGGTATATTCCCTTCTAGTGCACAAATCTACAGCTTCATTGACTTTTGATAAAGGTCCTGGCAAGTTAGTATGAGCCCTAATATGCTGTATAAAAAATTTCTGATCGCGATGCCAAATCAACCTCTGCAACTCCAGTAGGAGCTTGCAAACTGTACTGTTTGGTTTAATAGATCCTGCAACCTCCAGGGCTCTAACAGCATTCACAACATATGCCGAATCAGAAATCAGATTAAAGGAAAACGGGCAATTTCTAAATACTTTAAGAAAAATTTTACACTCAATAATCTGGGGGGGAACCAGGTAGATACTGAAATTGTATTGGATACTGATATTCTATCATATAAGCCCCGCAGCCTGTCTTTGACCCATCAGTGAAAATGTTTACGGGTCCAGGAATAGGAGCAGTTGCAGTCATCTTAGGAAATATGACCGGGTGTTCCTTAAAAAATGACATTAAAGGGAGTTTTGGATAATGATTGTCTATTTCTCCTGAATATCCACAGCGTAGAATGGCCCATTCATCTACTGTCCCACAAAGGACCCTAAATTGTTGAGCTGTATATGGGATTATGATCTTACTCGGTATTCTCCCAAAGTATTGGAGATATTGTTGTATTCCCTTTTGTGCTAATTCTGCAATTGCTGTTGGAAAATGCTCAACAGTTTTAACTGGGGAGGATCGGGAATGAACCCATAGCAATGGGCCATCTTGCCATAGCAAGGCAGTAGGCTGAGAAAATGTTGGAAGCACACATAAAAGAATATCCATGTTTTCTCACTGGCGTTTAAGGCTGGCATTTTGTAATTCTGTCTCTACCTTCTTTAGTGCTTCTCAGGCTTCAGTGGTTAACTGCCTAGGTGAATCTAAAGCTGAGTCCCCTTTGAGGATGTTATAAAATGGTTTTAACTCATAATTAGGTAATTTCAAATAACACCTGATCCAATTTATATCTCCTAGCAACTTTTGAAAATCATTAAGGGTTCTCAAATTATCTTTTCTAATCTCTATCTTCTGTGGGATGACTGTATGCGGGAAAATCTTAGCCCCTAGATAGTTAATAACAGTGTTTCTTTGTACCTTTTCTGAAGCTATGACTAAGTTACATATTTCAAGTAATTTCACCAATTCTAAGTATGCCTTGATGAGTGTTTCTAAATCCTTAGCAGCCAATAGAATGTCATCCATATAATTGATACATATAATCTTTGGAAACTCCTCCCATAAAGGAGGAGTTGGACTATTGGCCTTTCCCTGTGGCAGCATTACCCATTCGTATCTCAAATCAGGCTGCTCATGATTACATGAAAGCAATGTAAATGCAAAGCGCTTTGAATCTTTGGCACATAAAGGTATAGAAAAGAAACAATCCTTAATATCTATAGAAATAATAGGCCAGGCAGTGGGCAAAATGGTTAAAAGTGGAAGGCCGCATTGTACTGTGCCCATAATTTGCATCTGCTAATTAATAGCTCTAAGATCTTGAAGCAATCTCCATTTGCCAGAACTTTTCTAAATTACAAAGATGGGAGTATTCCATGGAGACACAGAGAGCTTTATATGTCCCAAATGTAGCTGTTCTTGCACTAGAGTTCTGGCACCCTCCAGGTTTCAGAGGAGAGGCCTCTGGAGAACCCATACTGGCTCCTCCATATTCCAGAAAATGGGAATACCTCCCCCAGTGGCCCCTAGGAAAAACCAAAACCTAGGTTCTTTGGTCTTTGCTGTGGAATAATGGGACTAGTGCGACCCTGCAGATGTTTTCAGAGACCCCGACTTGGGACGTATCCCATTCCTTTCATGATGTTTTGGGATGTCTCAGAATATTCATTGGTGAGCTTCAGACCCATGTTTTTTATTAAGTCTCTACCCCACAGTGAAATTGGTAACTCTAATACATAAGGCTGAAATGTCTCAGAGTGTCCCTCCTGATCTCTCCAAGACAACTGTCAGGCACTGATGTCAGGGGTCTTAGCATAGCCTAACCCTTGTAAAGTTTGGGAGGAGAGTTGTATAGGCCATCCATAGGCCAATCTTTGGTGGCTATGATGCTCTTGTCATATCCAGAATCCAATAAGCCTAGAATTCTCTTACCATCTACTAGTAATTCTAAAGTTGGGCGCTGGTCGAGATCTAGGACAAGGAAGGTCAAGTTTGATCCCGTGGAACCTACACCTCCTTCTCCACTCTCCCTGGTTTGAGCTGGAAATTTATCATGTAGGCTTGGCAGAAGCAGCAGCTGTGCTATCCTGTCTCCAGGAGAAATGGCTGTAATCCCTTTAGGGAATTCTACCATAATCTTTACCACACTTGTGTAATCAGGATCTATCACTCCTGGATGTACTCGTAGCCCTTTTATGGTTGCAGATGATCATCCTAGAAGCAGGCTCACTGTACCAGGCTCAAGGGGTCCTTTAAAGTCAGTGTCTACAAGTTGGACCCCCTTCCTGGGTGTTAATACGAGTCTGGTGGTGGAGCATAAGTCCAGCCCCGCGGAGCCTGAAGTAGCTCTCCTTAGTCCCTTGGATGTCGAAGAGAGGGCCAGGTTTTGGGGTTCTGCTCTTGGGCTTGATTCTCCATGGCCCCATATATTTGCGGGCCCTGGGGTCGTGGGCCCCTCTGTCCATTTTTTGGACAAGCTCCTCCATATCCCTGAGCAAAAGGCTGACCGTTAATGACTTTCACTGATCTACAGGCACTAGCCCAATGATTTCCTTTCTTGCACCTAGGGCACAACCCCAGCTTAGGCCACTGGGTGGAGCCACTGTCTCTGTTACTACTTCCTCATTCAGGGCATTGCCTTTTTTATTTTTTATTTTATTTTTTTATATTTTTTTCTGTTTAAATTTAGATAAGAAAACGAGGATGATTCACAAGTCACTTCCAGGTCCCTCTCCCATTCCCTCCCCTCCTCTCGTGCCCTCCTGCCAACCCCCCCCCCCGTTATCCCCTCATTCCCCCAGGGAGGGTGAGGCCCTCCATGGGGGTGTCCATAGTCTGTCATTTCATATACAGCAGGGCCTAGACCCTTCCCCAAGAGTTCAGGGTGAGAGTGCACCTCACATTGTTCTATGGGAGTCCAAAGTCCGTGTGTATACTTGGGATGGGTACTGATCTGCTGCCCAAGGGTCAATAGATTCCCTAGGCCTCCTCACTGACACCCAGATTCAAGGGGTCTTGATCAGTCCCATGCTGGATTCCCAGGCTGATCCCTGGGATTCAAGAGTTAACCTTTGTCTGGTCAGCTGTTTCTGGGGGTTAAACCAGCCCAGTCTTAATCCCTTTGATCATCAGTCCTCCCTCTCTGTTACTGGCTTTCTTGAGTTCAGCTCAGTACTTAACCAAGGGAGTCTGCCTCTTCTTCAATCAGCCACTAAATGAAGTTTCTATTTGCCAGACTCTCTGGCCATAGGATTGTAGGCTGGCACCCCCCCAGATCTATGTCTAAAATCCATATATGAGAGAGTACATGCCATGTTTCTCTTTTTGTGACTGGGTTACCTCACTCAGGATGGTTTCTTCTAGTGTCATCCATTTGCCTGCGAATCTCATGATTCCATTATTTTTTTCTGCTGAATAGTACTATATTGTGTAGATGTACCACATTTTCTCTATCCACTAGTCGGGTGAGGGACATCTAGGTTGCTTCCAAGTTCTGGCTATTGCAAACAAAGCTGCTATGAACATAGTGGAGCAGACATCTTTGTTGTAAGAATGGGCATTTGTTGGATATATGCCTAAGAGTGGAGTTGCTGGGTCTTGTGGTAGGTTTATTCCGTTTTTTGTGAGGAATCTCCATATTGATTTCCAAAGTTGCTGAACAAGTTGGCACTCCCACCAGCAATGGAGAAGTGTCCCCCTTTCACCACATCCTCTCCAGCATAAATTGTCATTGGTGTTTTTGATTTTAGCCATTCTGACTGGAGTGAGATGGTATCTGAGAGTTGTTTTGATTTGCATTTCCCGGATGGCTAAGGATGTTGAGCACTTTCTCAAGTGCCTCTCAGCCATTTTAGACTCCTCTATTGAAAATTCTCTATTTAGTTCTGCAGCCCACTTTTTAATAGGCTCCTTTGGTGTTTTGGAGACTTGCTTCTTGAGTTCTTTGTAAATTTTGGAGATCAACCATCTGTCAGATGCGGGATTAGTGAATATTTTTTCCCATTCTGTGGGCTGCCTTTTTGTCTTGCTGACTGTGTCCTTTGCCTTACAGAAGCTTCTCAGTTTCAGTATGAACCATTTATTAATTGTTGATCTCACTGTCTGTGCTACTGGTGTTATGTTCAGGAAGCTGTCTCCTGTACCCATTCGTTCAAGGGTACCACCCACTTTCTCTTCTAAGATGTTCAGTGTGGCTGGATTTATGTTGAGGTCTTTGATCCATTTGGACTTAAGTTTTGTGCATGGCGATACACATGGATCGATCCGCATTCTTCTACATGCCAGTCTCCAATTATGCCAGCACCATTTGTTGAAGATGCTTTCTTTATTCCATTGTATATTTTTAGCTTCTTTGTCAATCATCAGATGCTCGTACGTGTGTGGGTTAATACCCGGGTTTTCAATTCGATTCCATTGGTCTACCTGTCTATTTTTGTGCCAATACCAAGCTGTTTTCAGGACTATAGCTCTATAATAGAGCTTGAGGTCAGCGATGGTGATGCCTCCGTACGTTGCCTTGTTGAACAGGGTTGTTTAGGCTATCCTGGGTCTTTTGTTTTTCCATACAAAATTGATTATTGTTATTTAAAGGTCTGTGAAGAATTGTGCTGGGATTTTAATGGGGATTGCATTGAATCTGTAGATTGCTTTTGGCAGGATTGCCATTTTTACTACATTGATCCTACCTATCCAAAGCATGGGAGATCTTTCCATTTTCTGAGGGCTTCTTTAATTTCTTTCTTTAAAGATTCAAAGTTCTTATGATACAAGTCTTTCACTTGTTTGGTTAGCGTTACCCCAAGGTATTTTATGTTGTTTGTGGCAATTGTAAAGTGTGATGTTTCTCTGATTTCTCTTTCAGCCCTTTTATCATCTGTATATAGTAGGGCTACTGATTTTCTTGAGTTGATCTTGTAGCCTGCCACTTTGCTGAATGTGTTAATCAGCTGTAAGTGTTCCCTGGTAGAGTTCTTTGGGTCATTGATGTAAACTATCATATCGTCTGCAAACAGTGAAAGTTTGACCTCTTCCTTCCCAATTTGTATCGCCTTGATCCCCCTTTGTTGTTGTATGGCAATAGCTACGATTTCAAGTACCATGTTGAAAAGGTATGGAGAGAGTGGACAGCCTTGTTTTGTTCCTGATTTTAGAGGAATTGCGTTGAGTTTCTGTCCATTTAGTTTGATGTTGGCTGTTGGTTTACTGTATATAGCTTTTATTAAGTTTAAGTATGTCCCTGTTATCCCAGATCTCTCCAAGGCCTTTATCAAGAAGGCTTTTTCAGCATCAATGTTCATGAGGGATATTCATCTGAAGTTCTCTTTCTTAGTTGTATCATTGTGTGGCTTGGGGATCAAGGTTATTGAAGCCTCTTAGAAAGAGTTTGGCAAAGACCCTTCTGCTTCTATTGTGTGGAACACTTTGAGAAGAATTGATATAAGCTGTTCTTTGACTTTCTGGTAGAATTCTGCACTGAGGCCATCTGGACCTGGACTTTTTTTGGTTGGGAGACTTTTGATGACAGCTTCTATTTCCATAGGGGTTATAGGTCTATTTAAATTGCTTATCTTTTCTTGATTTAGTTTTGGCAAATGATAGCTGTCCAGGAAGTCATCCATTTCCTTTAAATTTTCGAATTTTGTGGAGTACAGGTTTTCAAAGTATGACCTAGTGATTCTCAGGATTTCCTCAGAGTCTGTTGTTATGTCCCCCTTTTCATTTCTGATTTTGTTTATTTGCGTGTTCACTCTCTGCTGTTTGGTAAGTTTGGACAAAGGTTTGTCTATCTTGTTGATTTTCTCAAAGAACCAACTCTTCGTTGCATTGATTCTTTGTATTGTTTTCCTGGTTTCTACTTTATTGATTTCAGCCCTCAATTTGATTATGTCCTGGTGTCTACTCCTCCTTGGGGAGTTTGCTTCTTTGTGTCCTAGAGCTTTCAGCTGTGATGTTAATTCTCTGGTATAACCGTTCTCCTGTTTCTTCTTGTGAGCACTTAGTGCTATGAATTTCCCCAGAGCACTGCTTTCAAAGTGTCCCATAGGTTTGGGTATGTTGTGTCTTCATTCTTATTGAATTCGAGGAAGTCTTTAATTTCTTTTTTATTTCCTCTTTGACCCAGGGATGGTACAGTTGAGCATTATTCAATTTCCATGAGTTTGTAGGTTTTCTGCAATTTGTGTTGTTGTTGAATTCTAATTTTAAAGCATGGTGGTCTGATAAGATGCATGGAGTTATTCCAATTTTTTGTAGCTGCTGAGGTTTGATATGTTGCCATTTATGTGGTCGATTTTTGAGAAGGTTCCATGTGGTGGTGAGAAGAAGGTATATTCTTTTTTATGTGGATGAAATGTTCTATAGATGTCTGTTAATCCCAGTTGGGTCATTACTTCTATTAGACCCTTTGCTTCTTTGTTGAATTTCTGTCTGGTATTCCTGTCTAGTGGTGAGAGTGGTGTGTTGAAATCTCCCACTATAACTGTGTGGGGCTTTAAATGAGATTTAAGTTCTAATAATGTTTCTTTAACGAATGTGGATGCCTTTGTACTTGGGGCATAGATGTTCAGGATAGATACTTCATCTTGGTGGGTTTCACCTGTGATGAGTATGTAATGACCTCCTTCATCACTTTTGATTGATTTTATTTTAAAGTCTAGTTTGTTAGATATTAGTATTGCTACCCCTGCTTGTTTCTAGGGTCCCTTTGATTGAAAATTTTTTTCCCAACCATTAACTCTCAGGTAATGTCTGTCTTTGAGGGTGAGGTGTGTTTCTTGTATGCAGCAGAAGGAAGGGTTCTGTCGTCGAATCCATTCTGCTAGTCTGTGTCTTTTTATGGGTGAGTTAAGGCCATTAATATTTAAAGATATTAATGACCATTGATTGCTCATCCTTCTTTGATTTGCGATGGTTGTTGTTGGTGGAATTATGTGTGGTATTTCACCCCTTTGTTCTTTTGGCTGTTGGTAGAGAGGGATTCTCTAATGCTTAAGTTTTTCTGGTTGCAGTTAGCTTCCTTGGGTTGGAGTTTTCCTTCCAAAATTTTCTGTAGGGCTGGGTTAGTGGACACATATTGTTTGAATCTAGTTTTGTCATGGAATATCTTGTTTTCTCCGTCTATAGTGATTGAGAGCTTTGCCGGGTATAGTAGTCTGGGCTGGTGTCCATGGTCTCTTAGTGAAGGTAGAATATCTCTCCAGGAACTTCTGGCTTTCAAAGTTTCCATGGAGAAATCAGGTGTAATTCTGATAGGTCTGCCTTTATATGTTACTTGACCTTTTTCCTTAGCTGCTCTTAATATTCTTTCTTTATTCTGTATGTTTGGGGTCTTGATTATTATGTGGCGAGGGGATTTTTTTGTGGTCCACTCTATTTGGTGTTCTGTAGGATTCTTGTACCTACATTGGCATGTCTTTCTTAAGGTTAGGAAAGTTTTCTTCTATGATTTTGTTGAATATGCCTTCTGCCCCTTTGAGGTGGATTTCTTCTCCTTCTTCTATACCTATTATTCTTAGGCTTGGTCTTTTCATGGTGTCCCATATTTCCTGGATGTTTTGTGTTAAGGATTTGTTGGATTTAAGGTTTTCTTTGGTTGATAATTCAATTTCTCCTAGTGTATCTTCAACACTTGAGATTCTCTCTTCCATCTCTTCTATTCTGTTGGTAGGGCTTGTATTGGTAGTGCCTGACTGATGTCCAGCTTTTCTATTTTCTGCCTTTCTTCAGATTGTGTTTTTTTTTAATGTCTCTATTTCAGTTTTCAACCCTTGCAGTGTTTGCATTGCTTCTTGCAATTTTCTGTTTATCTTTTCGTCCGTTTGTTGCCTTTTATGAATTTTTTGGTTTGTTCTTTCTTCCATTTCTTGCATTTTTTGGTTTGCTTTTTGTTCCATTTCTCACATTTTGGCTTTGTTTCTTCTTCCATTTCCTGCCTTTTTTGGTTTGTTTCTTCTTCCATTTTTTTCATTTTTTGCTTTGTTTTTTTCTACCATTTCTTGCATTTTTTGCTTTGTTTCTTCTTCCATTTCCTGCCTTTTTTGGTATGATTCTTCTTCCAATTCTTGCATTTTTTGCTTTGTTTTTTCTTCCAATTCTTGCATTTTTTGCTTCATTTCTTCTTCCATTTCCTGCCTTTATTGATTTGTTTTTTCTTCCAATACTTGCATTTTTTGGTTTGTTTTTTCTTCCATTTCTTGCATTTTTTGTTTTTTTTTTCTTCCATTTCTTTGCGGGATTTTCCAATATCCTCTTTTAGGGCCTCTATCATTTTCATGAAAGTGCTTTTAAGGTCGTTCTCTTCTGCTTCGTTCGCATTGGAATGTTGGGTTCTTGCTGGTGTGGAGTCTCTAGTATCTGGCGGTGTCATATTTGTTTTTCTATTGCTGACTGTGTTTTTGTATTGTCTCTTTCCCTTCCCTTCTTCTAGTGGGTGCAGAAAGAGCCCCTTACTGGTCTGGGGACCAGAGTTCCCTTTTGGTGGGTGCTAGCAATTCCAATAATCTGGTGGTTCTTCTATTCCTTGTCCAAATGCTGGTCCCGTGGGTGGAGAAGAAGAACAGGAATCTGGGGTGCTTAGCCTCCTACCTGGTCCCCTGGACCCTATGATGGGTCCTGTTGTACCTGATCCGGAACAGCTACTACCCTGGTCTCCCTGCCTCCTCTGGTATCCTGGTCTCGTTGGTGGGAGAGAAGATCTGGAGTCTGGGGTGGTTGGTTCCCGCCGGGATTGGGAGCTTTGTGCAGTTCCCAGGCGATCTGCAGGCACTGGAACACAGGCCGGGAAGCCGGCCTGTTTACCTGATATTGCCGGAGGAACAGCTGCTTCCCTGGACTCCCAGCCTCCTCTCGTTTCCTGGTCTCGTTGGTGGGATAGAAGATCTGGAGTCTGGGGTGCTTGGCTCCGGCCGGGATTGGGAGCTCTGTGCAGTTCCCAGGCGATCTGCAGGCACTGGAACACAGTCCTGGAAGCAGCCTGTTTTTGTTGCCGGAACATGTTTTGTTTCTTAAGTATACAGATAGAACTATATTTTTATCAGAATTGTCTGTCTTAATATACTCTCATAATTTAAAGTATTTTTAATTTGAGACATACTTTGCCCAAATAGAACTCTATCGCTGAGTAAACACCTTGGAGGCTTGAATCACATTGTCTCAAAATTCTAATATTTGAGGATTACAGGTGCATGTCATCTAACATAATAATATTGCAGATCTATTTTAATGAATGTTTGAGTATAAATTGCATAGTATTTGGCTTACATATTCGTCTCAGCTTATTTGTCCAGGCAAGTGTTTGTGTAATAATCGACATGGGAGTATGGGAATTGCTCTATGGTTATGTCATTTTCTTTTTATAATTTCATTTTTCGGTTTTGAAAGGCTGCTGTGTTTGCAGACTATCTGGACCTCGCTAGACAGGCCGGGCTTCATCTCAAACTCTCGAAACCACCTGCCTCTGCCTGTGCTAGGATTACAGGCATGTGCCACCACAGCCTGGCTATTTATGTGTTTCTGATTAATGAAGCATAACTGTTACAAGCACTAACCAAAGACTCTGTCCATAGATAGGAGCTTATATTATGAAAATAGGCAATTATCAGCAATTATCTTGAAAAATTAAATTTCTTGACTCTTCATTTGTTTGAGAACTAGTCTGTCAACATACTTAGATAACTGGTATGTCTAATTGTAGATAATTACACAATTGAAAATAGACACGGTAATTCATGTCACACGACAATAAACCCAGTTAACATTAATCAAATGTAAAGATTAAAAGAACGAATTTAGAGATGTCAAGCGAGCTTTGAAAGCGTGACGCTACTTTTGAGAGAGTAATCACTTTCTCTTTACTGCACGCGACATTTCTAGTTCGCGAGTACTGAACATTTAACCTCTGTAGACACTCGAGCAATATGTCAAACTCATGTTAAGTAAGCAAGCTTAAAATCATGTTAGAAAATAAAGATCTTAAAAATGAAACAAAAACAGATTAAAAATATTAGGAAACAAGCAGTTTTATGTAAGTAGGAACGGGAGGAAGTCGGGGGGAAAATTACAGCGATGCGCATACAACAATTTCGGTCCTATTAAGTCGAGATGTATATTTCTCAGTAGATTCGCAGTAGAGCTGAATGTGGATAGGAACGGGATAATCGAATCTGATTCCCAAGTATGATAATAATTTGACACTGAATTAGAATCACTCTAAATGCTAAATCACAAATTATAGACCAGAACACATGTCATGTGACTATAACCGTATCTATGGCTAGGGAGAACATGTGAAGATTTTGACAAGGAAACCATATTACAAGGTGATGATAAGGCATTGCATAAAACTCACCTGCGAAAGACCACTGAGACAGATTCAGAGTAGCTTTGGAGACAGTGAAGGACTAAACAGAGAGGAAAACGCGGCAAATGTATCATAAGAGCGTTGAAATTACTATATATACTTTAAGAAAATGAATTAGCAATATTTATCTATTATCTATAACTTACTTTCTCTATTAGAGCTATCCGCAATCTGGCAGTCTCTTCTCTCAACTTATTATCCAATGGGAGGCATCTGATGTGCTCCCTTGCTCCGCGTGCTCAATATCACTTGGGTAGCCCTGATATTGCCTGTTTTATAATCTGTTTGGATGGCAATGTCTCCACCGTGCACTCCCAAAGTACTGGGGTGAGGCTAGGAACTTGGTACGCTGCAACCGTTCTAAACATTGTGAGTGTTTTGTAGCAATGCGAGCCCAGGAGTATACTGGTGCTTATTCTTGTATTGCTCACCACCAATTGCCATTTACACTTAGAGTGGAATTTTTATCAATGCCTCTACACTCTGAACTGTATCTTTCAGATTCGTTCACTTTTGCACGTTTGCAATTAGACATGTCTTCCAGGCTTTTACTGGGTGGCCTGAGTCTTACACTAGTGAGACAGAGGTTTTATTTAAACGCGTGTTCCTCTCCCTGGACACTTCTGAGTGCTATTTTCAATGCAGGAGGCGCACTATACCCTAACCACGGCGAAATTATTTATAATCATTTATTTACATGTGCGTTGCTACGTGATGCCTGTGCATGAATAGGGGTGCGGAATTCCTGTCATGCACCTTGGCGAGATAAAGTTGCCTGGCGAGGCTGTATCCATACTAAGGCAATTTTAGTACCGCATAAATCTGTAGGGATTGACGAGTATGTCACATTGTATCTAGCCTTCATGGACTCCCTCTGTCTATCTGCAAGTAAAAAGCAGGAGAATGACATGCTTACACCTGCAGCAAGGAATAGCAAGATTAGTAATCATACTTCGCTTTGCGCATGGCCCTCTTTTCCTGTACAGCATCAGGTTCTAACAATGAAGAAGGACAGCTAAAGACCAATGGAGGATCAAGCGGTACCAGATCTCAGAAATATTTAAAACGAGCTACAAGGATAAAGAAAGACAAATGTGAGCATGGGGCTACAACTAAAATTCCATGACGCATAGCTCATATAGAGATGATATTTTTCATTGTAAACAGATGCCTCAGACGCTGAAAAAGCACCCACCATTACAACAGAGAATAGGTGCCTCTGCTCTTGATTGTTGAAATCACCAGAAAGGAGGAGGGATAGATCTGAGATGTGCCTGCTACAAGAAGAAGACTAGTAGCATCAATTGAAAGAATGCAGTTGTGTCATGTGTAGTAATTCAGAGCTTTTGTATTATGACATCTGGACCTTACCTGGGATTCAACTCAGATATCAACAGATTTGTAGACCGCAAATCAAACAGAGCTGATTGGTAAATATGTATCAGAAAATTCATGAGTCTTCATCAGGTATCTCATGTTATGGAAATTCTCTATGTTAGTACATGATGTTTGTATTTACTATAAAGCCTTATTTAAATCAATAACTAGTAAGTAGAGAAAGTTGATGTTGTCATCATCTTGGAGAAAGATGGTGCTCATCACGTATAAGCAAATTTCTTTGGCTTCAATAATTCCTCAACTCTCAACAGGGCTGGCATTAACACATACAGTGATGATCATAGTATTTAATTACTATGTATTCTGCAGGCGAAGTAGTGCAAGCAAGCTGCAAAGGGTATCTTCTGGGAAACTCTCAAGAAGAAAATGACAGCAGGAAGAAACAGAAAGAAACTTGTTTCTTTTTAGAGGTGAGTCTCCCTTGTTTCACTGCTGTGTTTCTCTTTGGGTGGTATCCATCTCTGCCCTTAGCCTCAGATGTATCCTGGTGTTGCTTGGCTAGTGAGCAGGCATGCTTATTTGCACTTCTCTGTCATTTTCTGCTGGATTGCTTTTCAATTTCTCAATTCTCCAACTCTTCTTATGTCCTACGATTTACTGCACCTCTCTAACTTTGATGCTTGCATTTATTTTCTTGATCTTATGTCCCTCCACATATATTCTTTACATCTATTCTCTCAAATTCCTATATGGTATACCATTCCATCCCTGCATTTCTCCACTTTCATGTTTCCTTTCTATTCTTTACCTGTCTCTTTTGCTTCTTAGGAGCATGGAGATTCTGTCTGCTGAGCTGATCATGCTCTTCAGCCACCTCTCATAATTCTCGGTGCAATATTCCCACGCAAGTTACAAATATATAAATTCTTTATAAATATTTTCTTTAATAGACACAGATATAACTTTTCCAGTATTTTGCAATTTTACTGCCTCTGCAACTGTGCATATTCTGGACACGAGACTGTCAATATATGCCTTTTAAAAAATGTCTTTATTTCAATATGCACTATTATTTTGTCTGCCAATAAATGGTATGTAGAATTTCTCTGGGTATTTCACCTCATTATGACTGATAGAACATAAATTCATATCACAATAAATATTTATTTAAGTATCTGACTGTCTCTGTGCATGAAAGCTATGCCTGTGCCCCAAACTTAACAAGGCCAGGGAAGTCAGCTTCAGCACCAGTTTTGTTCTATCTAAAACGAAGGAATTTCTTGACATTCCGTGCATAATTCAAAGACTCAGTGAGGCATCCTCTAGGCAAGAGTCTCAATTACTTTATCCAAGTTGTTGCCAAGTTGTGCTTTGTTATTTAGCATTTATTCATTTACTGTGCATAAACGATTTGCACATTATATGTGTATGTATGACTGCGTGCCCTTATTATATAGTGTCTTAGGAAGGCAGAACCTCATGTCAGATCTCAAAGTCTGAAATTAGTAGACAGTCACTCTGGTGACATTTGACTAGCGGGTTTTGCTTTTTACATGGTTATATATCTTGTCCCATCTCCTTGTATGGCATGGTGTGTAAGTTCCTACGTAAGGAATAACTCACAGTGTATGTGTTGTTCTCTGTTCGATGTTGCAAAAGTATTAGGCCAGTCCTGTTATTTCTATCTTTGAGTTCTGTATCCTAGCTGCACAAGATTTGACTTGCTGTAAACTCTCTTGCATACAGCTATTTACTTCCATTATATATATATGTAATATAATCGCAACATCTCTCTGATCCTATATGTTCTGATAATCCAATTTCAAAGTTGTATCACAAAATTTCTAATAATAGATAATAATGATAAATTGCTCGTCGCTTAGGATGAAGCAAAGATGCAGGTAGTAATCATAGAATATTTTCATCGCAGAAACCTACGAACCATGTGTATGACCAGAAAATAAGTTATATATGCCGGCTGATCGAACTAATAATCAAGACTCACTGATATAGACGACCGCTCCTCATTTTTTTCAAGGACAGGAACAGACCAACTATGAATGAATGCAGCACAGACGTGGATTTTCAGACACTCTGGATTTGAGAATGCCATAGTGCTCTCGAACTCATCCCCAAGTTTGTTTGATTTCCCCAAATGTAAACTCCTCGGCCCCAATGAGGAGAGACACCCATAACATTTATACTCAGACAACAAGAAACATCTGAAATATAACTTCAATTTCACAATGTGCAGTCGCAATGAACTGGAAGGCTGGGATTCTGTGATCAGATAAAGCTCAGGAAGAAACTTCTCAATTCACCCATGCAGCATAGCGAGGTCAGCATCGAGATCGGTGCCTGGGTAATGTGAACATGAGCCAGGAGTTATCTACTCTTGTAAAAAGGCTGATGTCATGTTCAATAGACCAATAGATCAAAGAACCTCTATGAAACCCGGTCTCTGGCACATTCAGATGTCTCTTCTTATCAGATCTATCAGAGTACATGGCAGTCTTTCACAGTGCACTGCTGTCAGACAGCATAACACGCAGCAAACATGAATGGACGAAATCGGGTGGCTACAATGACTTTGAGTTCACCGAACGCGAGTCTTTCTCAGGAGCAGTTTTGGTTTTGAGATCTTTGACACCATTACAATAAAATTGCTTCCTGCTTATCGTCCCCACTCGAAACGTGTTGTGTCGCATCAGCTTCGAATATAAGTATTCTGTGTGAATCGATTTGACTTCAGGACTTTCTTGAAGGGCAACCGGCAGCATCTTGGGCAACCTTCTTAGCGAAAGTGAAGGAATTGCACGATCGAAATAAAGATGTCAAGTGAAGAGAGGCAGACCTTGCTTTTATCTAGACTCTTATTTGCTGTAGATTCTTTCTCTATGACATAATTGCAGCAAATTCTTCCTTTTTCGTACCTCCTCTCTTTGCAAAATATATTAGATGCAAAATATGTAGTCTCGATGATTCTAAGAACCTGACGATACTAGTATTGTTGCAAGGATATAAATTCGCAGGGCAATCTGCCATTTTTACCGGCATCTGATTCCTTTGTGCTTCAGAGAAATGTGTTCTTAAACAACTGCATCTCTGTCACTTATTTATTTGAATTTCTGAGATGATATTAGCCTGTGATAATATTAGCAGAATCACTCTCTTGGGCACAGGCTGGACTATGAACATCTTTCATGCCTCGGCATCACAATGTGCTACGTATGGATGCAGATATCTGGAAATATTACTCATATGTACGCAATATTTCTGAGGCCTCTTTGGCTTCTGGATGTAAGGCTGGTAGCATACCGAAGACCGCGTATGCGAGATCAGGAATATCTTCGTTGATAGTTATGAGAACCTGTCACTTGCCGTAGACTTGCTCATCAATCTAAGAGCACAATACACCATTCTGGAAATTCACTTACTATCTTAATTAGGACTGATTCAGAGGTGAATATTTCTATTTGTGATAGATTTCCTGAGATCCAGGGCAATTGATAGATTCTTTCTCTGACATGCTGTCTTTTGAGTAACAGTTTCAGTATACCTTTCAAATGTTGAATACGCTATCAATGTAACTGACAAGTAGATACGTTGATGCTATATACAGGAATTATGAAATCTGATTTTTCAAGAAGCTCGGAGAAATATTCTACTCGCATGGAATATGATAAGTATTATATAGACAATTGCCCTTCAGGTTTTGGAAGTCATGAATGCTGAACCAAAAATCAGGAAGCTACATGTTATAATCCATGGGATCTGTGATGTGACAGTATAGCATGTTCTACTTAGTAAAGCTTCACAAGATAACGAAATTTTACGTGACTCATTTAACGATTTTAATGTGTATATTCCTCGCAGAATTACCTGTTTCTTGTCGCGAGGTAGATCTTCAGCATATTTCATGTGCCGTGCTCCGTGAAGAGCTTTCTGATAGAGACAGATGAGGAGTGAATGGAGATTGGCTACATGGGAATGAGGAGCAATGTGAAGGATGGAAAATTGTCACGAACATGTAAAATAATTGAAAAAAAGGCATTGAGAATGATACAAAACCCGCACTAAAGAATAAAAAGTAGACATAACAAGCTTTTAGAGATATTTATGCAGAATGAAATTCACTAGAAGAGGGGTGGATTTACTTAACAATGAATCTCATCTATTTTTCACGCTGCAGGTTTTGGAGCCAGACCTTTGGGAATTCTAAGGCAGGTCACTAAATATTCCTTGCTTTAGTAGATGTACAGATGTGTAGCCGCAAAAGTCCCATTTAATGAATTTTCGAATACCGCCGAGCTTTATGTGTGCTATGTCTACTGTCTAAAACGCTTTGAGCCACTCTGCATATGTTACTCTTATAATTTTAGTAGAACATACTCCTCATAATACAAACTTTTATAAGATATATTAAAATATGAGAATCAGTTGTAATGTTATTTGCGTGTAAGTGTGGTTTTCTGTATGGCTTTGAAAGTGTATGTAGTCCCGCATGGCTGAGAATACTCGAACATTGGTATATATGGCCATCAAAAACCCCTAAACATAAAGTGACTATAATTTAGACTCTTATTCTTATTTTGGCATAGACTGACTTTTAACTCATCTGTTGTGGAAAATTTTCTGATTAGTGACGTACTCATTGTGTGAGTATATATTAGATCACTGTCATTTGTTTGCGCATGTTTCATAGTTTTTATTTTTATTGGAGCAAGATCTTCTTTGAATTCTAGATGTAAGTTTTACTAAGAGCGAGTATGAGCCTTCTTTTGGAATGTCACAATTTTGAATTGTAAGACACGAGAATAGAGTCATGAAGCGTGATTTTGAACAGTTAAAAGGGCCTGTCAGTGTTCTCTTTGAAAGTAATTACTGCTCTTTCCTCAGAATATGTAGTGGAAAATGGAATTTTAAATAAGTGCACATGATTGCAGTCTGGTAAGCCTCACCTATGACTTCACTGTCACAGCTGGATTCCCGATTAGGTCGGGGAAGCCCTAGCGTCTGTCTACCTGTTGAAATAAGAACAGCTTTTCATCAGTGTGCCGAAGTCCCAGGCCTTTCAGCATTGCTTTATGTTAAAGTGACTGTCCGCCCCTTCCTGTCAGGCCAGACTGAACTCCTTTTTCTTCGTGTTTTCACCCTGCTTATTCAGTGATGTACATGCATGAATTTACAACCACATGAGCAAACACCTCTGTTTATCTCTAAGAAGGGAATGTTGGGATTGACGTGAGTATCGCATATTCAGTCACAGATAAGTGATCGGCATCAGTTATGAACACAGAGTAAAGAAAACATATGACAAACATGAATCAGTTGGAATAAGAAACTGCTATAATAACGACCGTGTTTCAGATGACGAAATGTAAGTGAGAATGACATGGAGCACCGTATCATGGGACGGCACGCATTGGCTGAGCATGATGCGTCTGTCTAGAATTAATCCGTAAAGTTGCATTGAGACTCAATAGCATCTTCACAAATGGCATGGTCTCAACTCAAAATCAGATAGGAGTTACCACACCTAAATCATTACTTAGATGTTCCTGCTAAATTGGGCATTTCCATATCACTATTCTGTAGAGGCGGAGGTAATCAAGATGATCAATGTTGTATTGTCCAGAGAGAACAAGGTGTTAAATAGCTGTTGCAGATGATTTTATCTCAACAAAATTAATCTGAGTTCTATGTTTTGATTATTTTTATATTGATGTTTCACTGCTAGGAGATAGTAACATTTTAGAGCAATCAAACGGCTGTTGGAAATTGGGAGACGTTCACATCGGGCCGGAGGCAGCTGGGAAGGCACGAACTTCAAGTGAGATACTGGAAAATTGGTAAGGCCCGGAAGGAGATATTTGATTTAGTCTGAAAAGTGAAGATCAGGGACTAAAAGCTGCTGCTACTGAATTATGTGATATTGTATTTCAAGGAGCAGATGAGTAACATATTTCAATGGACTGAGTAAATAGCATGCTAAATTACTATCTTTATATCTCTCTGAGTGCTTAGGATTAAAAAATGCACTGCAAATCTGTTTACTCTATTACACTTATTCGGTTTTGTTGCGGCCCGGGAGTGCTTGATCAGAAATCTGTCTGCACCCTCGTGGTAATGTTGAGAGGCCCTAGATTGTGTAAGGCCTGCGCATGCCAGCTCTGCCTGCTTCGATTAAGGGTGATGGCAACTCACGTGGCTATGACGTTGTTTACAACAAATCAGCAAATAATATATCAGCGTAAGAAAATGTTTGAAGAATGATCATTGGAAAATCATGTATGCTTACATTGCCCCATCCCCTCATCAGATTTTTCTTTTTTCAGAAGACTCTATTCACTATATTTGTATTTCTAAGCTGAAAAGAAAGGAATGCGACTTACGTTCAAGATTCAACTGCCGCTATGCAAAGTTGAGTGAGATAAGACTTAGTATAATGGATTGATAGCCATAAAACTTACGTGAGCACTAAACCTAACAGTTCACCATGCACAAGATGGCAGCTCCACTTTAGGCGACTAAAGAAACCTCATTTTCAGGCTCTGGCTTAATGGCTATATCTGCCAAGATACGGCTCTGCTTAATACTTAACATGAGAATAAAATAGTCGTCTGCAAAACCCGAGACTTGTATAAAATGGAACACAGCGCATGATGATAGGCGTGAAGGAAAATTTTACGTGCTTTGCTGCTTTTACTCAAGGCAAATCATTTAGGTGTCGAGACTGATATCTGCCTTAGATAACTGAGGAAGATATAGTCAGCACAATTTCTTTACAGGTGTAATATCAAGATATGCAGCAAATACTACTGTGTAACCAAATAGGCATTTCTAATTTCTAATTTTATTGATTCTCCTTCTCGCAATAGGCATCATGCGGTGAAGTTCTCGACAGCTGTTTGTATTCTTTCTTTATATCAGATCAGATGAGGCATCACGATATACCAAAACAACTTTGGTTCGGATTTATCCACACTAGTTATTGAGTATTCCGCGAGACATGTGTATAATTACCTTGCATAGAACACAAAAAGATTACCCATCATAGAATTGTCGAGGATGAAACACATGTGCTGTGAGTGATGAAATGAAGACAAAGTTGATCAGATCCCAGAACTACTGTGAGAGATATTGAAGAATAAGAAATGCTAAAAGACACTGAAACTGTATTTTAGTATACTTGGGAATGATGAGACTTGAGGAATATCTCTAGGCTGCAGACTAGAACTGCGTAAGATCAAAGGCCGCCTAGCTGGCCACGAAACTGATACTTTGGAAAACAGAGCTCACTGCAAGGCCAATCTCTGCGTAGAATCACACACCTTGTAATCCCAGAACTAGACGAGTATATTGGCGGGAGAAAGTCGAGGTGCTCAGAATCTGAATCAGTTCACAGTGAGTGAGGCAGTGTTTCAGAGAATCGCGATTTGACAGCACGACCCATTGACTGATGTAGAATTCTCTTATGCACCTTGACACAATTCTCTGTTTTCAGCTTTGAGTCCCAATGTCTGTCTTGTGTTTTTGTGTGTGTTGTTACTTATAACGATGTCCAAAAGAGCTAGTTATGGAGAATGCAGCGATATCTGTGCCCATATTTTCTTGGCTCCATCACTTAGCCAGGCACTTTTAAGATATGCATGAGAAATGTGAGAAGATATTTTAGTGTTCATTCTGGGATGACGAGGATTTATTCTACATGTTATGTGTATGCATGCAAGGCGATGTTCATGAATTGGAAATGTGCTTCTGATGGAGACTCCAAAGACATTCAACAACTTGCTCTGTGTATTAGCTGTGCATGAAGCACAAATCTCTGATATTGCAATAATTACTTGGTTTGTTTTGGTACAGAAGGAAATAAGCTGAAAATTAGATCTGGGATGTAAATCGTGATCCCAAGTGCTTTAGTATCAACCTGGCGACGTTGACCTGCCCGACACGTGGGAGGTGTCAATTGATTTTAATTGAAAAATAACTTTAAATCATTGACTGTTTATAGTATATGTTAAAAAACTTACTGTTTTGGAATACAAACATCAATTAATATATATTTATGATGCATCCAATAGTTCATACATAAAGTGACCAGTGGAAAAGAAAAAAATACTTGTTCAGATCAGAGAGGGCACAATAATTCAATCGCTCATGATTGCGTGTATTGATGTGTCAATAAAGTACATGGGTTGTGGAGGAGTACAAAGCCAAGTGCCAGTCTAAATTATTCTCATCATTGTAAAGCAGCCCCTGTGTCATATTATTGCTGTTGAGGGCACATTAATAAGCGGCTGCTAACAGGAAAACACTATGGGAAACTCTATAGAAAAATAATTCACAGGTGCATTTTCAAAAGACATCTTAGAATGGATCAAAATCTGGTAAGTTGTCAACCGAAAGCTCTACGTAAAAAATCCTGTAATACTGAAAATTTATTTCCTCTAACAGAAAAAGCCTTTCGAAAGGCGCTGGCCACTGTTCGGGGCTGCAGGCCGCAGACACCGAGAATTCAATTATCTGTATGAGGTGATTTGAATATAATTCTCACTGTATTCTTTCAATCAGGAATTCTTGCCTATATCCTCGACTAACCCTGACCTGACTTGGATGGCGATCATCTGCTTCCATTTCATGAGAGTTTGGTGCCTATGTAAGAATCTCTAATATAATGGTTTAGCAAGATAGAGAGTCCTGCAGATGAATGACAGTGACATTGCAGCAATCCTAATTCAGTGAATTTTTCTCTTGGACTCTTGTGTAAATTGCAGTATTCTATTGACTGTAGTGTTTTGAAACTGTGAGCTTTAGTGATTTAAGAAACTCTGGAACATAGTGTGTTTCATGTATCTGTATTTATCTTTGCTGCTTTCAGAACGCCTCCAACTTCTCTTACATGTGTTGGTGACATGTGAAGTGTCTGCCCTCCTGCGACACGCATCCTCTTGACGAGCCTCACCTTAATGCATGGAGCGGTAGGACTTAAGTAATCGCTCAGGCAGCAAATGAATGTATAATAGCCATTGAGAAAGGTTACCACATTATCATAAAGTACGACTTCAGGCGCAATCACAGACTGGGATGAGGAAGAGACTTGGCTGTCACTCTGAAGTCAGCTCCTTTCCTTGTTATCTGAGAAGCTCACCACTACCCAGATCACAGTAAGGAAGAGGACTCAAGCTCTGATGGGCAAATAGCCCCATGTAGTAAGTGAGCAGAATGAATATGAAACAGAGGACTTATGAGATGATTTGTCCTGATTGATCTATCTGTAAGTATGAGATGAATTCAGCTCTATCTGAGCTGCAAGACTTGCTAAATGATGAAGACCTGCAAACATTGAGTCAATTCGGCGATTAATGCTACCGTTGAGTTCTCTAGAATCTGAATCAACACACACTGCGATTCTACTGATCACGGAATACTATCAGAATTTCGCCAATTCTATTCAGTTTTTATGGACAGGGAACTCTCTCGTCTTTTAATGGGCGCTGTTTGTATCCCAGCCTGCCAATTTCATGAGATCTGCCTTCCTCTGCCTCCACAGTAGCTTTCAGGATTAAGATATGCTTACCACATAGTGTCCCAGCATATGCATGCATACTTTGAAGGCAGCGTAATATGAGAATGAGAATTTCGAAGGCAAGTATAGACGGATGACGGTCCCTACAGAGTTTGTTTTCAGCTTCTGTCTTACGCAAGTTTTAGGAGGAAGCAGCAATGATGTTAACGAAGAGATACGAATGCTGGGAAAGCTGACAATGAATTTCACAGGGCATGGCGACATTGGAGGACAGCAAGAGGATGAGTGAAGGCATTGACAATATTACTGGAAATGACTTATGGCCTGTAATCCTGCACTAAATTTTGGCACCTACGCTCCCAGAGAAATTGGAAGACTGTAGTCAAGGCAAGGGTATTTATCCTGTCTATTTCAAAGTCGTATTTTACTAGATGAGGAAGAATAAAGAGGCTGGCGAAAACATACTATGTTTCTTAGTAGATATACAGTGACTTTTTATTACTTTCTCAGTATTTTATTTATTTTTCGCTGTGACAAAATGCGTAACAAACTATTATTGTGCAAGGCGTCGTCTTTCGCACCATATTGAGTCCTAAATCTTGGGCAAAAGGAGGCGCGAATTCTGGCTGCAGAATTCCCATCAGCCATGGCTTTCCGTCATTCCTTCGCACATGAGCTTGGGAACTGTATAGTGGAAAATGCACTATCCCTACCTCGGAAAGATTGAAGTGGGAGGAGGAAAATGGAGGCAAGCCTGCAATACTGACTTGCCGCGGAAATAGCCCGGCCTGAGTACTGAGAGTATTCATCAGGCAGCGAGGCTGGAGACTCGTTGAAGCTGGGATTGCTATGCTGCACAACTTCAGGAGTCTGAGAATGTGGTACTCACGAATCCGATGTAAATACCAGGCATGGTACATGCGCACCTCGCAATCCCAGCTGGGAGTCGCCCGTGTATCTCAGGAAGGGTGTAACTGTGCCGATAAGCACTGCCAATCACTGTAGGCCCGGGTTTCAGTGGGGAGACCATGTCTCCAAGGCACACTAGAGCAGAGTGCATTTAGGAGACCTTACGCACGTGACCTCACAGCCTACACGTCATAGACCTATATCTACGATCAATATATATATCTCTCTCTACATATATACATATACCAAATGAGGGCGGGAGTACTGTTGAGTATATATATGCCTTTATCTCTATGTGTCCCCTCTCTTATCCTCACTCCTCTCGCACTGGAAAAATCATTGAATAAGAACTAATAATTTTAAAAGGATATTTAAAAGACAACTGAGAACACAGATTCAGTGAACTAGATAGAGCATTTACATGTATGTTGGAAATGTATTCTTTTAGGCAAGCTTGCCCAGATGTCTGATTTCGTGTTCACTAAAGTGACAGGAAGAGCACCTGTTTTATGCCATGGCTGTGAACAGCTGAAAAACATGGCTACACGGCCTGCAAGCCTCTCTCGTTGGTTTGCTGAAGGAAGAATTCCTGAAACCATGCAATCACGATGTTCACTGCCTGCAACAGCCTTGGAGTTCCGCGAGTCACTCACATACAGGTGCTGTTCCTGCGATCGGGGCCTTTTCCCTTTCGCACAGCTTTTTATACATGTACTCCTTGCTAAATTTCTGTAAAAACTGCCCGAAACTTTTCAGATTCCACTGGAGAGAGCACAGGCAGCGGTGGAAGGAAACTTTGTGTTGGTACGCCTCTGCCTCCTGTCGGCAGAGCACGACACTGCAGATTTACAAATCCTTTCTTCAACACGAGGTAATTTAGTATTAGAGCCTTCATGTCGGTCAAGTTTTATCTGTTGACAAGGTCCCCATACGCATGAACGGATAGTCTTGTGCAAGGCAGGCATTAAGGGGATCTCATTGCTTATTACATGAATGACATCCTGGGAATGACTCTAACTAAGCACATACAGGCTTACTTATGTCGTATTTTAATGGTGAAAGCTCCGTGATCCATGTCCATGTAACACCCTGGAAGGAGTATGATAATAGGACTGAATGCAGATGCTGCACCGATAGAACATAGCCTCTCATTCTGTCATCATCACCCCATATCATCTTAACATCATCACCACCGTATATATCGCTGTCATCAGCATCGCACGTCATCATCATCACCATCACTCTAATATTATGTCATTATCACCACCAACACCATAATCGATATTGATCAAGAACACACGTATCGATAATCACACTCTACATAACCTTTGCATTAACTGTAATGAAATACACATAAAATAATACTTGATCAATAAAATATCTTGGAAAACAGATATCAAACAGACTATCAGAAAATATATGGAAGACACATAAACAGTATTCACCTGTACAGAGGTAAGTAGAAGCAGCTAATTCACTGCGGGTTTTTATGGCCAGTGTACAATTTTATCATTTAAAGGAGCAGTGTACCTTATTTTTATGAGGAGAGCAAGTAGGGCGATCAGGCCCCTCGGAAGGTGAGTCAGTGAGGAAGACATCGGACGCCTATGGGGCCGTAGACGATGAGATCTGATGTTTATCCCCTGTCATACATGGCACAGATCGCGTGTCACAGCACAGATGATGGATGCTCTCTGGGGCTGGACTCCCCAGGAGGCACAGACCTGCCCTGAACGCAACGCCAGACTCTCTGAATATTCCGCTGTGAAGGAAGTGAGTGAGAGCCTGGCGCGATGGCCAGGTATGCGGGAAGGCTGGGAGGAGGAAACTGTGATTGGCTAGGTGAAGCAAACTGTATTAAAATTAAGTAATAAAAATCGTGAACTTAACAGATATGAGCAATTTTAAAACCATTAAGAGTATTGGAAAACTAGAGCTTTGAAAACCGGCATTGTCGTCATTACCAAAAACATATTAAAACAACATGCTATAGATAATGATGTCTAATGTAAATAGTCAAAAGAGCGAAAACAAGCAGATGTCCTTCGCTGCATTTCTTATTGCTGGAATTCCATATTGATTTCTTAGAGACTAGATGATCAACTGGTGTTAACAGAGATATTGAAACTAGCAATTACTCAGCCGCTAGACGGGGCAGATAAAATTTATAACAGTGGGTAAGACTATGCGCTATCTCTTAGTAGGTTTAGAGATTTCTGGAGTGTTTGATTGAGGATCCAAACTGAGTTAGGCCTTCAATCTCACAGAGTGTGGTCAGGTCATCCAGAGAATACCGAGAATCCACTCGCTCTATCTCAGTAAACAACAGCAAAAAACTGAAACAGACACAAACAAAAAGCTATTATTTATTTGCTATTAGGCTATCTCAAACTGCGCACGATGTATTCCTTGAGAGTTTAGAGTGTAGAGATGGCACGCACTATGTGTATGGACATCACATCATCTTAGGAGTGAGCACTGCTGCGTGGAGTGCATGTTCTGGAGGATGGCAGGTGAGTCATTATTTCAAGGAGAATCTCATATTTTCAGGTGTGAAATGAGAGCTGCTCCGAGGAGGCCATTGCTGAAAACTGAGTCTCTTAAGAAGAAGATAAGCTATGAAGTCAGAACCAAAGCACGAGTTTTCAGGAGGAACATTTCCTGCTCTACATACATAAGGCTATTTCTTTGTTGTAAACATTTAGACCCAAATAAACACACAGAAGACTTTATATTGATTGTGATCTATTTATTAATAATAGACACCATAGCTGTCTCTGAAATGTAACTATTGCTATTGTGGCTGTCTCACGTCCAATCCTGGCACTGTGATGCTACCACAGCCATTTATCTTCTCCTTCTCCGCTCCTCTGCTAGCTCCCAAATTCTCACAGTCTGCATTGTACATACTCTATCATGCCTGTACCCTAGTGTTGTACAGTGCGAGCAAACTGAGATCAATCAGCCAATAAGAAAACATATATTCATGGCATAAACAAGCACATCCCCACCATTTATTTATTTACTCATTAATTTATTCATTAATTTATTCATTTATTTGTTTGAGACAGGGACTCTCTATTAGCACTACCCATTCTGCAACTCACTCTGTAGACCTAGCTGGCCTTGAACACAGAAATCAACCTGCCTCTTCCAATGCTAGGACTAAAAGTGATGTGCAGGAATTAAAGATGTACATGACCATGCCCAGGCCATTTCCATAACTTAGGTTCACACTTGAAGGCAACTGATGACACCACACAGAGATAAGGACATATTTGTTTTACTTACAGTAAAGTTAAAATCATTCACCTGTGGAGGACATGCCACTCCTCCTCTTCATTCCTGCTTCCAAATGCAAGACAGGAGCTGGTGATCATGCAGGCTGGCACCTGATGGATTATCTATGGACCTGTCAGGCACTGGCCATGTGCATTCTTGGAGGTAGTCAGGCAGACATGTAGAGCTTTAAAAAACAAGTGACATGGAGAGACAGTAAATCAGAGAATGGACCTCTTCAAAGAATTACTACAGATGGATGACAAAGCAATTATTTTCTAAAACTGGAGACGACAGAAGGTAAGCATGCTCTCTATTTCGTCTCTTTCCTCCTCCTCCCTCTCTCCTTCCTACTGCCCCCTCTTACATTTCTTTCTGGATTTTTCAAGACTGTGAGATTTCTCAGTGTAGTGCTGGCACGATCCTGGGAACTTCATTCTGCGGACTAGCTGTGGCATTGAATCACCTGCAGCATCCACCATAAGCTCGCTTCGCGTGCCCGCGTTGATTGAAGATTGTGTGCCACCATCGCCATCAGGCAAGTGAAGCGGCTCCTCATGAGTGGAAGAAAAGCAAATGCTATGAACTCTAGGCTTGTCTGCAGGCGCTGCATTGATTCTCAGCCTCTATTCCAATGCCGCGACCATTTGATGCAACTTCAGCGTGTTGAGGTGACTCCCCAATGTAAAATCCAGTCGATAAGATGATCTGCAATTGCCGGTTCGCCAACTGTAGGGCATTTACTTGCTAGGAAATCTATGTATAATTTCTGATATTTCTTGATGAGTGTTAACTGGCATCACGATTCGACCCCGAAGATTTGTAAAAGTGGACGCCCCACATTCTCGTGCAGGATGGCGCTGTACGCACAACCGCCGAAGCAGTTAGCGAACAACCTTGAATGTATGTGCCTGCGCTACTTTTCTATCGCCTACTCTGCTGCCCTCAGCGATATACCATGACCTGGAAGCTGTGGCAGGCCAATCGAGAGTGTGTATGTCGAGCTGGGATCATGAGCTATATAGGGGTGGCACATAACCCACAGTCTCCCACTCTGCTCAAGCTTATGCTCTCCTCTCCTCAAGACGCATTAAAGCTGTTCAGGGTGCCGCGAAGTGATCCCAAGTGCGCGTGGTCGCTTGCTGTGCTGTGAGATTTTGACGTGTGGGGACATTCAGCTGCGTCAACCTGGGAACTCGGTGACCCTCATCATCGTCCAGCACCGCTCGGAGCACTGGACTCAAGGATAATTCAGAACTGCAGGTACCATGCCGCGTGGAGAGGCATGCTATTCTGCGGACTTATCGAGCCTCTGTTTGCCACCATTGCATCGTTACAATTGTTAATGACGCAGGCAGCAGTGCCTGACTGTGTGCTTTAGTCTCTGCATGATATAAGAGCTATGCCACGGTCAGCATTTTTATTTCATTTGGAGCGCATAGTAGCATGTACTTTTATCATGGCTCTCTTCAGTCTGTCTCAGCATGTCAGAAACCGAGCGTAGTGAGAGGGTTAGGTGCGATACTTCAAAAGAAACCGAGCTGTAACCTAAGAAAGATAACCCCCGTAGAGGCAAGGATAAGAGAGAGCCCTTACAGTCCCCAAGAGGGACATTAGAAGATACAACAAAAGAGGGGAGAAGTCTTATACCTTTTCAGAACTGCAAAGTTGCACCAAATGCAAGTCACACATGTCACAGGCCTGCCCTACAATCCTCAGGGACATAGGCATCGTGATGAGCACATTGCACGTCTAAGTCTTACCTAATAAAAACAAAGGGAAGTACGATGGAGGTCGCCCCAACTCAAGAGTAGCACATGCCGTGGCGATTGTTTACTATGAATTTTTTAAATCTGGATAGGTATGGTCAAAATATGCAGCAACAAGGGCATTGCTCAGGTCCGCAAGACCAAAAGAATGCTGTGTAAAGATGGAGAGATGTAACAACTAATGAGTGGAGAAGGCCCGGATCCCTCTTCTTAATGGCGATCCAGGAGACTGTTTAAGTATTTCTTCCACAGGATGAAGAAAATCCCTTTGGGGTCCCAGAACGACTCACCAGAACCGTTATGAAACAGATGTAAGACATATTTCCATGACAAGGAATGACTTGAGCATTGATAGCACTAGTGGACCTATAGTGAGGGTTTATATTGGAATTCTACCGTATTACGTATGTCTTAAAATTGAATTTCTTCGTATTTCATATTTCAAGAATGAGTAAATTAAGTTGTTTGGAGCAATCTATGCTACGGAATAGTGTTTGATTCCGGCGTCTCCAAGCCAGTAAAAGATAGTCATAGCACAAGCACTGGCTTCTTTTCAGCAGAAGGCATCAACCAATATCTGG
>NW_024430535.1:0-745 GCF_017639785.1 Mesocricetus auratus
ATCCAAAGGGATAACACCAATTGGCAAGCTAAGCAATAGTGGAGAGACCACCTCGAATGCCCATTCCTGATAATGAACTTGATGTCTATAACCATCCAGGAGCCTTCATCCTGTGACTGATGGAAGTAGAGGCAAACACACAATTAATCACTGAACTGAACCCAAGGAACCCAGTGACAGAGAGAGATGAGTGATGAGCAAATTGGCAAAGAATGGGCTGGCAAAACCAGCTGATCCGAACAGGGGAGAGCTCTTGGACCCCAGAGCGACAGTGCGGAGGCCAGCATGGGACTGATCTGGACCCCCCAAATGTGAGTGTCAGCGAGAAGGCCTGGGCAACCTATGGGGCCCTGAGCTGTGGATCAGTGTCTATCCCTGGAATACAAACTGTCATCGTGTGCCTATAGCACAAAGAGGGATGCTCTCTCAACCTGGACTCTTAGGGGAGTGCCTGGACCCTACCCAGAGTGAAATGCCAGACTCTAGATATCCCCTATGTGGAAGGATTTAGCAATAGGGTGGGAGGGTGTGGTGGAAGGGGAGTGCAGGAGAAGGGGAGGGAGAGGGAACTGGGATTGACATGTAAAACAAGCTATTTAAAATTAAAATAAAAAATGATAATAAAAAAAGAAAAAAATCAGTGGCCCTATTATATACAGACGATGAAGTGACTGAGAAAGAAATCAGAGAATCCTCACCCTTTACAATAGCCATAAACAGCATCAAATATCTGGGGATAATGTTA
>NW_024430536.1:0-18760 GCF_017639785.1 Mesocricetus auratus
TGACACAAATATGGAAGACACACCCCTTGTCAGAATTGGTTAACATTATTTGATAATACCGAGTAATCTTGTGGTATACTGCCAGTTGGTGGGTGTTGTTCAGTTGACAATCTATTGACTGAAACTATGTTAAAAGCAGCTTGATATTCTATATGAAATATTATCCAGAAGCAGAATTATCTTACTAACGTACATAGTACATTTTGTCTTGTTTTGTTCTTGGGGATTCAGATAATTCTGTTTCCTCCCGAAAGTTATTTCAGACTGTATCAGGTATGTAGTAGGTATATTAATGCAGATATACTTATTCTCCATATATATTTAAACTTGGAATAAGAATTGATTTAGGAAGCCTCTTCCAAATACATCCCTCATCAAGAGCAAATATTGACATTAGTTATAGTGTTTGGATCACAGAGGAGTGTAATCTCCTCATTTCAGGGTAATTGAATATTCTTCTGTCTTAGTGTATAACAGTTTGTTCATAACTAAGTAGACAGCAATTGATCACTCATTTGAATTACATATCTTGTCCACACCCTGCATCTAGTGAGAATTCAGATCAGGTTGATATTTAGGGAGCAATTTGCCATCAACAATGGTGTCCCCTTGACTATGATTTTTATAAATATGCTTCAATGGCACAGAGAGAGTGAACTTTTTATGTGGAAAACACCAAAGATACCACTAAGGTGTCAGACTCCTCTTCAGGGTCAGTGCTTCCAGAAGATCTAGCTTAATGTTGGTGTGTAAAAGCATTTACTAAATGCACAGGGCAATTTCTCAGGAATCCAGAAATAACTATCTGCACCAGTTATTTGTGAAAGTAAATGTATGTGAGCCTGTGTTTTTGCTTTCTGTGTATTTTATTTCCATGAGTGTCCTTTTGTTTGTTTGTGTGTGTGTGTGTGTGTGTGTGTGTGTTGCACAAAGGATACAGTACAAAAATAATATGTTCCATTGATGTAGGAAGGCGATGAGCATGGAAGAGACCATAGACTGGTGTTGGTCTACAGTTTGGACTTATGAGAATTGGTATATTGAATACCTGTATTATAATAATCTTTTCAAGTGGCATCATAATACATTTTTTGCATGTGTACAGTACTTTAGGCAAAGATTTCACCCATGTTTAGAAGTATAATTATGTTGACAACTCACAGTCAGACTTAAGTAACTTGGGGATAGCAAATATGAATATATTGTGTGATATAGTGTTGGAGGTGTGAGTCTTGAGTAGTGACATGTAGTAGAATCTTGTTTCTTAGAAAGTAAAATGAGATTGTTTTGGTTCCTTATATTAACCTCACATGCATGGAGCATCTAATCTTTAGAGATGTTTGTATCTCTAATTAGTGCCCTAGTACAAATTATAATTTCAGCGTATGTAGTGTGGGGGTGCTCCCAATGTAGCCTTGATAAACCCCACAGTGAGAGCTAAAGGAGATTAAGGAATATTTTGAGTTGGAGAAATGGTCTTTCCCTGGGAAGAAACATTTGGCTATACAATATTTCCCTATTTTGAGATTATGATATAGTTATGGAAATTATCCCTTACTTTTGTCACTACAGAAAAATTTACTTTCCATTCTTTGCACATTCATGGACTTTATTCTGATAAGTACCTAATGATATACAAAAGAATATGTATCCCTAACTCCATAGATTCCTGTTGATCAGTAACCTTTTCTTGTCTTCCTTTTGTTCTCCGTTTTTCTTTATTTTCCCCATGCCTTCCTACCCACTTCCTTTCATTTATTTTTTCATTAACCAAATTTAGTGCTCTTCTTTCCTCTCATTTTGGCCTTATTTTACTCTCCTTCCTTTGTGCTTTTTTCCTTTTTTCCATTTTAAATATTCTGTTTTTTTCTATTTTACAATTCTGTTGTTTATTGGAGCTGCAGATTAAATTCATGGACCTCAATCCCTCAGAAAATATTTCTGTAAAGCAAAAAGACATCTATTAATAATGAAATGTGTTGGGGCACTGCATCTTGGTATGCAGTGAGACATCTTGTTTATATCATATATATATATACATATATATATCACTAAGGAGAAGAATGTGCTGTCTTTATGGAGGATCAAAATACTCAGATTAACATATGTCCAAGCATGAACTGGATCCTTCTTAAAACCAATGAAATAGGAAAAGTTTCTTGTGTCCATGTTGCATTATATTTGTGGATTAACTAGAAAATACCCATTCACCAATAGCTGACTCACAGTTAATCTCCTGGCACCTTTCTCCAACTTTGTCATTGTCTAGAGGAGAATTGCCAAGATTAAGTTTGTGAAAGCCTTATGGACATCCATTTTAAAACAAGGTGTCTGTGCTTGGTAAAATGATCCTTGATCAGTAGTTGAAGAAGGGGTAACACAGGGCTCACTTGTAATCCCTTATAGGGATATGAATTGAGATAATCCAAGACCTGGTGAAAGGAAATGAAATATGTATTTCTCCCCTACAAAGTAATCCAGTCCTCAAAATATTGAGAAGACATGGCAGGATATTGCATGTATGTAGTAGATGTGGTACAGAATATGTGCCAATTGTCCCTTCCAAGTGTAAACAAGGGTTATATATTCATCCTTGTTGAAGTCCCATACAGATACAGCTACCAAATAGAATAAAATTCAACACAGGATAAAATTCAAAGATCACAGAGGTGAAGGTTCTCCTCTGAATATAGTGGTTTACACTTTTGACTGACTACATAAGAATGTCTTTTTTTTCAGTTTTCTTGTGATTTTTTATCATTTTTTATTTTAATTTTAAATAGCCTGTTTTACATTTCAAGCCCAGTTCCCTCTCCCTCCCCTCCTCCTGCACTCCCCTTCCCCCCACCACAGGGGATATCTAGAGTCTTTCATTTCACTCTGGGTAGGGTCCAGGCACTCCCCAGGCTGAGAGAGCATCCCTCTTTGTGCTATAGGCACATGAAGACTGTTTGTTTTCCAGGGATAGACACTGATCCACAGCTCAGGGCCCCATAGGTTGCCCAGACCTTCTCGCTGACACTCACATTTGGGGGGTCCAGATAAGTCCCATGCTGGCCTCCCCACTGTCGGTCTGGGGTCCAAGAGCACTCCCCTGTTCAGATCAGCTGTCTCTGCTGGTTTTGCCAGCCCATTCTTAGCCAATTTGCTCATCACTCCTCTCTCTCTGTCACTGGGTTCCTTGGGTTCAGTTCAGTGATTGTGTGTTTGCCTCTGCTTCCATCAGTCACAGGATGAAGGCTCCCAGATGGTTATAGACATCAAGTTAATTATCAGGAATGGGCATTTGAGGTGGTCTCTCCACTATTGCTTAGCTTGCCAATTGGTGTTATCCCTTTAGGATCACTTGAGGTCACTCTGGTGCCTGATCTGTCTTCTATCCTATGATTCCCTCTTTCCCCTATTCTACCCCCACCCCCTCAACTTCCTGTTCCCCCATGACCAACTCTCTTCCTCTTCACACCCTCTCTTCTTGCCAGGTCCCACTCCCCCCCCACCCCTTGCCGTGTCTAAATCCTCTTCTCTTGGGTACTATGCATATATGCATATTTTTAGGTTCTTTCCTGTTTCCCAGACTCTCTATCAGTGGAAGTGCAGACTAGCACTATCCTGATGCATGTCTAACATCCATATATGAGTGAGTACATACCATGTTTGTCTTTTCGTGGCTGGGTTACCTCACTCAGGATGGTTTCTTCCAGTGCTATCCATTTACCTGCGAATTTCAAGATTCCGTTGTTTTTTTCTGCTGAGTAATACTCCATTGTGTAAATGTACCACATTTTCTCTATCCACTCTTCAGTTGAGGGGCATCTAGGTTGCTTCCAGGTTCTGGCTATTACAAATAATGCTGCCATGAACATAGTGGAGTAGATGCCCTTGTTGTATGAACTTGCCTCATTTGGATATATGCCTAAGAGTGGAATTGCTGGGTCTAGTGGTAGATTAATTCCCATTTTCCTGAGGAATCTCCATACTGATTTCCAAAGAGGCTGTATGAGTCGGCACTCCCACCAGCAGTGGAGGAGTGTTCCTCTCTCTCCACATCCTCTCCAGCATAAATTGTCTTCGGTGTTTTTTTTTTAGCCATTCTGACAGGAGTAAGATGGTATCTCAGAGTCGTTTTGATTTGCATTTCCGTGATGGCTAAGGATGTTGAGCACTTTATTAAGTGTCTCTTGGCCATTTTAGCCTCCTCTATTGAGAATTCTCTATTTAGTTCTGTACCCCACCTTTTAATTAGATCCTTTGGTGTTTTGGAGACTTGTTTCTTGAGTTCTTTGTAAATTTTGGAGATTAGCCCTCTGTCAGATGTAGGGTTAGTGAATATCTTTTCCCATTCTGTGGCCTGCCTTTTTGTCTTTTTGACTGTGTCCTTTGCCTTACAGAAGCTTTTTAGTTTCAGAAGGTCCCATTTGTTAATTGTCGATCTCAGTGTCTGTGCCACTGGTGTTATGTTTAGGAAGTGGTCTCCTGTACCAACTCGTTGAAGAGTATCTCCCACTTTCTCTTCTAAAAGTTTCAGTGTGGCTGGATTTATGTTGAGATCTTTGATCCATTTGGACTTAAGTTTTGTACAAGGCGATAAACATGGATCTATCTGCAGTCTTCTGCAGACCAGTACCCAGTTATGCCAGCACCATTTGTTGAAGATGCTTTCTTTTTTCCATTGTACAGTTTTAGCTTCTTTGTCAAAAATCAAGTGATCTTAGGTGTGTGGGTTAAAATTAGGGCTTTCAATTCGGTTCCATTGGTCTACCTGCCTATTTTTGTGTGAATACCAAGCTGTTTTCATTACTATAGCTCTATAATACAGCTTGAAGTCAGGTATGGTGATGCCTCCTGAAGTTCCTTTATTGTATAGGGTTGTTTTGGCTATTCTGGGCCTTTTGTTTTTCCATATAAAGTTGATTAATGTTGTTTCCAGGTCCTTGAAGAATTGTGATGGAATTTTGATAGGGATTGAATTGAATCTGTAGACTGCTTTTGGCAAGATTGTCATTTTTATTATGTTGATCCTATCAATCCAAGAGCATGGGAGATCTTTCTTTTTCTGGTATCATCTTTGATTCTTTCTTTAAAGACACAAAGTTCTTGATATACAGGTCTTTCACTTCCTTGGTTAACATTATCCCCAGATATTTGATGCTGTTTTTGGCTATTGTAAAGGGTGATGTTTCTATGATTTCTTTCTCAGTCACTTCATCATCTGTATATAATAGGGCCACTGACTTTTTGAGTTTACCTTGTATCCTGCCACATTGCTGAAGGTGTTTATCAGCTCTAGGAGTAACCTTGCGGAGTTTTTTGGGTCACTTATGTAAACTATCATATCATCTGCAAATAGTGAAAGTTTGAATTCTTCTTTTCCTATTTGTATCCACTTTATCTCCTTTTGCTGTCTTATTGCTGTAGCTAGAACTTCAAGTACAATATTGAAGAGATATGGAGAGAGTGGACAGCCTTGTCTTGTTCCTGATTTTAGAGGAATTGCTTTGAGTTTCTGTCCATTTAGTTTCATGTTAGCTGTTGGTTTACTGTATATTGCTTTATTATATTCAGGTACGTTCCTGTTATCCCTGATCTCTCTAGGACCTTTATCATGAAGGGGTGCTGGATTGTGTCAAAGGCTTTTTCAGCATCTAGTGAGATGATCATGTGGTTTTTCTTTCGCAGTTTGTTAATATGGTGGATTACATTGATAGATTTTCTAATGTTGAACCATCCCTGCATTCCTGGGATGAAGCCTACTTGATCATGGTGGATGATTTTTCTGATGTGTTCTTGAATCCGGTTTGCGAGTATTTTATTGAGTATTTTTTGCATCAATGTTCATGAAGGAAATTGGTGTATAGTTCTCTTTCTTAGTTGTGTCTTTGTGTGGCTTGGGTATCAAGGTAATTGTAGCCTCATAGAAAGAGTTTGGCAGTGAGCCTCCTGCTACTATTGTGTGGAATACTTTGAGGAGTATTGGAATTAGCTCTTCTTTGAATTTCTGGTAGAATTCTGCACTGAAGCCATCTGGGCCTGGGCTTTTTTTGTTTGCAAGACTTTTGATGACTGCTTCTGTTTCATTAGGGGTTATAGGTCTGTTTAGATTGTTTATCTGTTCTTGATTTAGTTTTGGCAAGTGTTATCTATCCAGGAAATTGTCCATTTCCTTTAAATTTTCAAATTTTGTGGAGTACAGATTTTCAAAGTATGCCCTGATGATTCTCTGGATTTCCTCAGAGTCTTTTGTTATGTCCCCTTTTTCATCCCTGATTTTGTTAATCAGCATGCTCTCTCTCTGTCTTTTGGTTAGTTTGGACAGAGGTTTATCTATTTTGTTGATTTTCTCAAAGAACCAACTCTTTGTTTCATTGATTCCGGTCAGTGTCTTCCTGGTTTCTACTTGATTGATTTCAGCCCTCAATTTGATTATTTCCTGGCATCTGCTCCTCCTGGGGGAGTTTGCTTCTTTTTGTTCTAGAACATTCAGCTGTGCTATTAATTCTCTAGTATGACTGTTCTCCAGTTTTTTCATGTGGGCACTTAGTGCTATAAACTTTCCTCTCAGCACTGCTTTCAAAGTGTCCCATAAGTTTGTGTATGTTGTGTCTTCATTCTCATTGAAATCGAGGAAGTCTTTAATTTCTTTTTTGATTTGTTCCTTTACCCAGGGATGGTGCAATTGTGCATTGTTCAATCTCCATGAGTTTGTAGGGTTTCTGCAATTTGTGTTATTGTTGAATTCTAATGTTAATGCATGGTGATCTGATAAGATGCGGGGGGGTTATTCCAATTTTTTGTATCTGTGGAGATTTGCTATGTTTCCTATTATGTGGTCAATTTTAGAGAAGGTTCCATGTGGTGGCGAGAAGAAGGTATATCCCTTTGTATTTGGGTGGAATGTTCTATAGATGTCTGTTAAACCCAGTTGGGTCATAACTTCTATTAGTTCTTTTGTTTCTTTGTTAAGTTTCTGTCTGGAGGTCCTGTATAGCAGTGAGAGCAGAGTGTTGAAGTCTCCTACTATTAGTGTGTGAGATTTTTTGTGTGCATTTTGAGCTTTAGTAATGTTTCTTTCATGAATGTAGGTGCCTTTGTATTTGTGGCATAGATGTTTAAAATTGAGACTTCATCTTGATGTACTTTTCCTTTGATGAATATGAAGTGTCCTTCTTCATCTCTTTTGATTGATTTTAATTTGAAGTCTAATTTGTTAGAATGTCTTAATTCACATTTACACCCTGTGAAGCATCATCATGACAATGGCAATTCTTATAAAGGAAAACATTTAATTCATGCTGGCTTACAATTTACAGATATCATCAACTGTTGTCAGTGTTAGGAAATATGACATTTCGTCTTCCTTCAAAAGTATGTAAAGTTTATAATACTGTCAATATTGTCAAAATTCAAACCTCAAACCTCAAAAACCCTTCTCAGACTGATAACCATCCCTTAACTCTAACCAAGTATAAAATCTAAAGCAAAAATCAAATTACATTCTTGTAACATAAAGTGGCACAGAATACACATTGCAGGTTACAAAGGATGATAATGAACCTACTGCTTACTGGAACACTGCAAGACAAACGAGTAGCCAGGAGAAGTCCAAATTCTGCCTCATCATATGACATGCCAAATCATTCACACAGTTTGGTACAGTGTAGTGGGGCACACCTTTATCTAATCACTTGCCAGAAGAAGGGGGAAGATCTCAGAATGTCATAACATGCTGGCCTAGATATCACTTTTTAGAATAGGCAAACTTATGAAGTGAAGGACAGGGATCCAGTGAACATGTAAATAAAAATAGAGACATGTTCCTACCACATTATGCAGCAGATTTTACCAGATTTAGCTATGGGGTTCTGGCTTTTTACTTAGAGTTGGAAAACAGTGGTTACAGGATTTGACTCCGCCAAAAGATAGATACTGGGAACAGCCATTCATCATGTGTTTGTATGAATGGAAGCCTGGCCATTGTGTGAAAAATATGAATTTGAAGCTTTTATTTCCATACTGAATTAAAGATGTTAGAGAAGAAGGAGTCATGAGTGGCCTGGCAATGAGAGCTGTTAACAGTGAGTAGAAAAAGCCAAAGGGGAAAGAAAATGGAGCAGTCAACAAATCTGAACATAATTAGGCATCTGAATGGTGTTTTGACATCTGACATGAAGATGTAGATTTTTTTATTTTACCCAGTACGTTTTCAGTCTTGTTTTGGTTCAGTATTACCTCACTATTCCCTGTTCCCTATATTCTGAAATGGCACTGCATATTCTGCACCCTTATTTGTTGGCAGCATATGGTCTGCTTTTTTAATTCTTACAGGTGATTACATATAAGAAATTATATGAATCTCAGAAGATTTTGTATTTTGAATTTAAAACATGTGCCATGTCCTAAGTTCAATCTTACCATTGGAGGAGGAAAAATGGAAAATTAACTCTGTTACTTCCTTCAGAGAGGCATACAGAAAACTGGAGTTTTCATAGATGGTATTAAAAATTTCCAAACCTGATTTCTTGCCCTTCCTTCAGTGTGACAGTCAATCATTTGGGGGATTAAATATCAAATGAAGGACAGATATACCAAGAGACTCAATTTAACAATATATAACATTTAAATTTGGTGGTTGTTTCAATGGACTGGCAAGATGAATAAGTAGGTAGTGGCAATGCAGATAAACAAACAGACCTGATGATTTTTCGTTTCTTAGACAGCTCATTGAAGAGGAAATGGACATCAGTAAATGAACCATACAATAATGTTGAGATTCCATGTATGTGGTGTGGGGATGTGTCTCTGATCACAGGAGCAGGGAATTAGTGACAGAATAATCATGAGGCTTAGAAATGTCTTTGCTCTCAAGAAAATCAGTAGACCTACTATATACAGATGATAAAAGGGCTGAAAAAGAAATCAGAGAAACATCACCTTTACAATTGCCACAAACAACATAAAATACCTTGGGGTAACGCTAACCAAACAAATGAAAGATCTGTATCGCAAGAACTTTGAATCTTTAAAGAAAGAAATTAAAGCCCTCAGAAAACTGAATGATCTCCCATGCTCTTGGATGGGTAGGATCAATGTAGTAAAAATGACAATCCTGCCAAAAGGAATCTGCAGAATCAATGCAATCCCCATTAAAATCCCAGCACAATTCTTCACAGACCTTGAAAGAACAATAATCAATTTTGCATGGAAAAACAAAAGACCCAGGATAGCCAAAACAACCCTGTTCAACAAGGCAACGTCCGGAGGCATCACCATCCCTGACCTCAAGCTCTATTATAGAGCTATAGTTCTGAAAACAGCTTAGTATTGGCACAAAAATAGACAGGTAGAAGAATGGAATCGAATTAAAAAACCGGATATTAACCCACACACGTATGAACATCTGATCTTTGATAAAGAAGCTAAAAATATACAATGGAATAAAGAAAGCATCTTCAACAAATGGTTCTGGCATAACTGGAGGCTGGCATGTAGAAGAATGTGGATTGATCCATGTTTATCACCATGCACAAAACTTAAGTCCAAATGGATCAAAGACCTCAACATAAATCCAGCCACACTGAACCTCTTAGAAGAGAAAGTGGGTGGTACCCTTGAACGAATTGGTACAGGAGACAGCTTCCTGAACATAACACCACTAGCACAGACAGTGAGATCAACAATTAATAAATGGGACCTCCTGAAACTGAGAAGCTTCTGTAAGGCAAAGGACACAGTCAGCAAGACAAAAAGACAGCCCACAGAATGGGAAAAATATTCACTAATCCCACATCTGACAGAGGGTTGGTCTCCAAAATTTACAAAGAACTCAAGAAGCAAGTCTCTAAAACACCAAAGGATCCAATTAAAAAGTGGGCTGCAGAACTAAATAGAGAATTTTCAATAGAGGAATCTAAAATGGCTGAGAGGCACTTGAGAAAGTGCTCAACATCCTTAGCCATCCAGGAAATGCAAATCAAAACAACTCGGAAATACCATCTCACTCCTGTCAGAATGGCTAAAATCAAAAACACCAACGACAATTTATGCTGGAGAGGATGTGGTGAAAGGGGAACACTCCTCCATTGCTGGTGGGAGTGCCAACTTGTTCAGCCACTTTGGAAATCAGTATGGAGATTCCTCAGAAAAATGGGAATAAACCTACCACCAGACCCAGAAATTCCACTCTTAGGCATATACCCAAAAGATGCCCATTCATACAACAAAGATGTCTGTTCCACTATGTTCATAGCAGCATTATTTGTAATAGCCAGAACTTGGAAGCAACCTAGATGCCCCTCAACAGAAGAGTGGATAAAGAAAATGCGGTATATTTACACAATGGAGTACTATTCAGCAGAAAAAACAATGGAACCCTGAGATTTGCAGGCAAATGGATGGCACTAGAAGAAACCATCCTGAGTGAGGTAACCCAGTCACAAAAAGAGAAACATAGCATGTACTCTCTCATATATGGATTTTAGACATAGATCTGGGGAGTGCCAGCCTACAATCCCATGGCCAGAGAGTCTGGGAAACAGAAACTTCATTCAGTGCCTGATGGAAAAAGAGGCAGACTGCCAAGGTTAAGTACTGAGCTGAACTCAAGAAAGCCAGTAACAGAGAGGGAGGACTGATAACCAAAGGGATTAAGACTGGGCTGGTTTAACCCCCAGAAAAAGCTGACCTGACAAAGGTTAACTCTTGAATCCCAGGCATCAGCCTGGGAATCCAGCATGGGACTGATCAAGACCCCCTGAATGTGGGTGTCAGTGAGGAGGCCTAGGTAATCTATTGAGCCTTGAGTATACACACGGACTTTGGACTCCCATAGAACAATGTGAGGTGCACTCTCACCCTGAACTCTTGGGGAAGGGTCTAGGCCCTGCCCTGGATGAAATGACAGACTATGGACACCCCCATGGAGGGCCTCACCCTCCCTGGGGAAATGAGAGGATAATGGGGGTGTTGGGGAGAGGGCATGGGAGGAGGGGAGGGAAAGGGAGAGGGACCTGGAACTGACTTGTGAAGCAACCTTTTTTCTAATATAAATTCAAACTGAAAAATAAATAAATTAAAAAAAGAAATGTCTTTGCTACATAAGACCCTATGTGAAAAATAATATAAATAAAAATGAAGAAGTGGGATTACTGACAGAGCAATCTGTTGAATTATGGGATAGCTTGTCCCCATGCTTTCTCATGTCTGATCTGCCCCAGGTGTCAGTTGGAGATCTGAAAGTCTCCTTTGTTTGAGAGACAACCCTGGATTTTCTGCATCAGGCAGAACCCTCTCTTACCACCTAGTATTTGGAGACGATTATTGAAGTCAGAACACAAAAGCCTTAGGTATAAGGCAGGGATGCTCTTCTATCTTGAATTCAATCAGTTATAAATATATTGAATTCTTCCTGGAGAGACCTAATGGGGTCTTAGCTCCCTGAAGACTTAGTGTTCATTTCAACAGTTTACAGAAGCAGGCTTATTATATTAGTGCACCTGCCAAGTGTGTCTAGTCCCAACAAAGGAATTTGTCTGTCAAGGAGACCTTGAAGGATACTGATTCCCAACCTTCATAATAGTATCGCATATTTGTGATGATGTCACTCCAGGAGAACTTGACAAGAATAAAGCAGTCATCTGGAAGAAACCATTTTTCGGTACATTCTGAGATCTGCTGTGATAAAAGAGCTGCATCAACCATCACTCCCATCTTCCAAGTCTTGCAAAGATATGCTCTCCTTCACAGGCCATTGGCTTTTGTGCAGGCACCTACCAAGCTGGCTTATCTGAAGCCTTCTCCAAAAACTGCTTACCTGGAGCTTTAAGAGACACTCCTATCTACACCTGGTGTCATTCCCTGCAATCCCCAAGGGACTAGGGGAGAGTCCACATGGGCTTGAGTCCACATGAGCTTGGCTCCATTTTACTTTTCTCTAAAATCCACTAGAATTTGAACAGAGAAGTAGAATGTCATGACAAATTTGTGTCCAATTGTCTAGACTTATGAATTTCAATAAAATGTAACAGTTTAGTAATGTTTGAGCTCAGATCAGTTATGCATGGCATGGATTAGGTATGATGTGGAGGTGAACAACCTTGCAAACTGAAAGCAGAGCCTCTAGGGGAGTCTCCACAACACTGTATTTTGCGGTCTTATTATAACTACAGGACACAAACATGCCTGGGTTTAACTCTTCAACCTCTAATTCCTCTTATAACCAGAAAAATGTTTTCACAGGAAGAAAATGCACACTGTAGAAAGCCTGTAAGCTGCAGAGTTATTCGCCAATATGGGAGATTGTAAAGGATTTACAACCTTTAGTTGGAAGAACAAGTGCTCCTGTTTTTGCTTTGTGTCCCAGGAGAGATTCCTGGACATGGAAACCTGACTTCTCCTGAGTTATAAGGAAAGTTGTTTAGCTGGGTGGCCATGTTCATTCTACATGACATCAGCAGGCCCTTCCCTGAAATAACATTTTGTCCTGGAGACCATGGAATCCTGTGAGGTCACATGTGTTTTAACAAAACCAACCTCATTCGGAGGGGAGACAGACCAGAGAGATGCAGAAGAAGATTGATAATCAGCCTCTGTTTAAACTGTCAAGAAAATCTTCAAAAGTAAGTACAGCAAGGCCTAGCCTGAAAATGGGGAGCTCCCTGGGGAAGCCTGTGTGTAGCTTGGATTTTGTGTAATGGAGATGAGTAATTGGGGTTTAGGGGGGAGAATTTGGAGTTTACTGCCTTACAGGTCTTCTGAAAGTCAAGGGTTCCAGGCTACTAATTTCTCTTTCCCAGAAGCCAGAAACTGGCAAGGCAAAGCTATTTCCTGGGAGCCCTTGGTTTTAAATCTTACAGTAAAGTGTTTGCTAATGTAAGACCAGCATCAAAATGAGACCAACCAGAGGAAGGGACTAGGGGAGTGTGCCAGGTCTTGGCTGATCATCACGGTGCTTCAACACCAGTGGATAACTTTAACTACTGTGTAACTTCTCTGCATCCTGAGTTATCAGTGATGTGACTTTGTGAGTCTGTTGATCATGTTCTGTACCTGTTTGGCTTCTCCGAACACATATATCTATGTGTTTGTCGTGACATGGCAGGATATTTTGAATTTTCAAGTATGACCTACATGCCTCTGGACTATGGTAATTGCTTCCTAGCTTCTAAACCCACAAACTTGTGAATTCTACAGGTAAGTTGAATGGAGAATCTGTAGCTGTGAATAATCCTGAGGAAGATCTTTCTTTAGGTGAAGTATGTGCTAAGGGGACATGGGAAAGCAGGTGGGTAAGACATGAAACTACCTTCAGAGGTGTAAGAGCTGAGATCCCATGCAGGAGCATCTCAAGCCTGGTGTGTCACTTAGTCACAGGCTAGGAGCATTGTGTATCATTTTGATGGCTAAGAGTGATCTGCATATACTCTATGGTTGGTTACAATGCAAGTTTACCTGTCTTCATCACCACTCAGTGGCTGCTGGAGAGCTAACAGCAACCCCAGTCCTCCTCAATAAAAAGGAGGTAAAACAGGAGGTGGAGAGTCTGAACAACCAGCTAAAGCAGGTGACCAGAGAAACAAAGGAGTTGTGAGATTGCCTCATCTCCATCACTGAAGGATCCCCTAACAATGAGTATTAATTGTTTTCAATGCCATGCTGAAAATCTTGGCTCCACAATTTTACCCTTACTTTATTTCATCTATGATTTGAGCCCCTGTATTTCTACGCATTTAGCATGCCCCTTTGTACAACACAGTATCTCTAAATGTTTCCCAGAAGCAGAATCTTGTTGAGTTCCAGCCCCCATGGAGTCTCTGAGAGTTGCTAGTCATTGAATAGCTGCATACTGTTTTCCAGTCCAAGTTCATCATATTTTCTAGTTCTGGCTTACAGTCCCAGCATTGACCCACTGACATCAACATCTAGCACTGAGAGAAACATGATCTCTTCCACCTAGGGTTTTTCCATTGTGCTTTAAGCCTATATATAACTTTTCCAACTCTACAATGAAGAGTATTAGACTTGCTCATACAGAAGGACATAAAAATCACCATCAATGGTGAACATCTGTGTGGTAGAGGCAGGAATGCAATGCCCACAATGAGGTACAGACATTTGAAGAGAATGTCAGACTCGTGAAATTTAAATTGGTTTATTTGAGCAACACAGACAAATTTTCTTATAGAAAACAAATTAAATGTGGCAGAGCCTGGCTGAGTAGTTTGATTGGTACTTGAACATTTCTGGGCACTATCTTGCAATCCCAATATTGGGAACTGGAGATATTGGGAATGAGGCTCTTCTGACTCTGTTATAGATGCTCAAAAGAGAGAAGGAGAATGAGAAGTAAAAAGGGAGAGATGTTGAATGGAAGTGGGAGAGGTTTTAGGGGACAGAAGATTGGCGGTGTGAGTGAGAGAGTGAAAGAGGGTGAGAATTGGAGATGTGAAGAGATAAGGTTGAGAAAACTTGGCATTTTTCCTGGCATTGGGTTTTCAGATGTTTTGGCATACTAGCTTGTAATATCAAAACCTGGAGAAGGAGAGAGGTGGAAATAAGAATAAGAATGAAGTGGAATAACCTGAATGGAGGCTGAAGAGAGAGAATGAGCATAGTTGTGTTTAGGAGAACAGGGAATTAGATTCCAGTCAGAGATATGTAGGGAAACATTGTCTCTTCATCTTCCTAAAAAAGTGACCAGAGCTTGTTAACATCTTGACATGAGAAACCGTGTAGTGGAGATTTACAAGAGTTTCTTCAATGAAAGTTGGTGATGGTAGTTGCCAAGAAGTCAAGTCTGGACATTCAGTGTACATAAAGAGATCTCACTGAACTTTTTTTCTTTTTTCAGCAAAATATTCTTGGTGAGATGATGTTCTTTTCATGATCATTAATGATGGAGGCATAAGAACATAAACACCATGAGATTGAGCATTCACTTGGGATATATATTGAGGGATTACAGTGTTTCCTGTACTCTTGTGGATGTTGTGATTTGTTTTATATTTTGAAGGAATCTATCTGTGTAGTCCCAGGTTTGTGATCTCTTTTTTTCTTTTTTTGAAAGTAAATTAGAAAAAAGCTTGTTTATATGTCAATTGCAGTTCCATTTCCTCCCTCCTCACCTTACTACCAATAACCCCCTATCCCATCCCCTTCCTGCTCCCAAGGGAGGGTTAGGTATTCCATGGGAGATCATAAAAGATTGTCATATCATTTGGAGCATGTCCTAGGCCCTTAACCATGTGTCTAGGCTGAGAGAGTAGCCCACTATGTGGAATGGGCTCTAAAAGTCCATTTGTATGCTACGGATAAATACTTATTTACTACCATAAGCCCTATAGGTTGCCAAGGCCTACTTACTGACACAGAAGTTCAGTGGTTCTGGATTAGTCCTATGCTGGTTATCCAGCAATCAGTCTGGAATCATGACCTCCCACATGTCCACGTCAGTTGATTCTATGGATTCTACTCTTGACCCCTTTGCTCATCACCCCTCCCTCTCTGCAACTGGTTTCCAGGAGTACAGTGTTTAGCTGTGGGTATTTGTTTCTGCTACCATTACCTACTGGATGATGGCATATAAGATGGTATCTCAGAGTTGGTTTGATTTGCCTTTCCATGATGGCTAAGGATGTTGCCCACTTTCTTAAGTGGCTTTCCTCCCTTTTAGACTCCTCTATTGAGAATTCTCTATTTAGTTCTCTACCTCAATTTTAATTGAAATTTTTGGTGTTGTGGAGACTAGCTTTTTCTTTTGGTTTTTGGTAAAGGGGAGTCATATATTGCCTTTGTTTTTGTGAGTGTAATTAGATTCCTTAATTTTGTTTTTCTTTCAGTACTTTCTGTAGGGCTTGATTAGTGGACATGTATTACTTCTGGATTTGTTGTGGAATATCTTCTTTTCTCCATCTATAATGATTGAAAGCTTTTATATGTATAGTAGTTTGGGCTGCCATCCGTGGTCTCTTAGTATTTGTAGAATATCTATCCAAGACTTTCTGTCTTTCATAGTTTTGAAAGAGAATCAGGTATAATTCTGACAGGTTTGCCTTTATAGTTTACTCAGGTTTTTCCTTTGTTGTTCTTAATATTCTTACTTTATTCTGTATATTTGGAATTTTGTGATTATGTGGTAAGGGGAATATTTGTAGTTCACTCCATTTAGTGTTCAATAGACTTCTTGCACATTCATCATCATGTCTTTCTTCAGGTTGGGAAAGTTTTCTTCTATGACTTTGTTGAATATGTTTTCTGCACCTTTGAGGTGGGTTTCTTCACCTCCTTCTGTACCTATCATTCTCAGGTTTGCCCTTTTCATAGTGTCCACATTTCCTGGATATTTTGTGTTTGAGATTTGTTGGCCTTAAGATTTTCTTTTGTTGGCGAATCTATTTCTTCTAATGTGTGTTCAATGCCTGAGTGTTTCTCTTTTGTCTCTTGAATTCTGTTGGTTATGCTTGCATCTGTAGCTCCTGATCATTTACCCAGAATTTCTCATTCCAGATTTCCCTAAGACTGTGCTTTTTTATTGTCTCTAGTTGAGCTTTCCAACCTTGTACTGTTTGATTGTTTCTTGTATTTTGGGGGTTGTCTTTTCTTCCATTTCTTTAAAAGATTTTATCATTTCCTCTTTTTGGGTCTCTCTCAATTTCTTGAAGATATTGTTTAGGGCATTATCTTCTTCATCTGTGTAGTGATGTTCAGGTATTTCTGGATTAAAGTACCTAGACACTTTTGCAGTCATTTTTTTCTGTTGTTAAATATATTCTTATAATATCATCCTCCCATCCCTACTTCAAGTGCATACAGGGTGCATCTCTTTCTCCCCTGGTGGTTATTGGTCCAAGGTTATTTTCCCATGGGTTCAAACAGGTTCAATACTCATGGTGAGTGCAGGATGGTTTGAGACATTCCATCTCCTGCTGCATGGGAGAAGAATGAGCACATCAAAGAATCGAAGTTTTTTGGTCCTCCACGGTGAAGTAGACCTGCCTGCAGTCCCCTTACCAGGAGTTCCCAGAGTGAGCAAGCTGAAGTAGAGCCTATGACAGATGACCAAGCTCACCTCTACCCTGGGTGAGGGTGGGAGAATCCCAACAATAGAAGCAGACTCATCTTTGTTTGTCCACCAGGGGCAAGTGCACCTTGGTTTATAGATCTTAATTTGTATAAAGGTTAGATATCTAACTCGGAGTTTTTCCTATCTGCGCATGTGAAGTTTTGGGATTAGAGGATTGCAACACCACCCTGACCATGTAACAGTTGTTTCTGTTGTTTCTGATAGGATGTATAAGTGAATCAGTTCTGGCTGAACTGAAAAACATTCTGTAGAACAGTTAGCCACAAACTCAAAGAGATCTGCCTGCCTCTCTCTCCTAAATGCTGGTATTAAAAAAATATAGCATCACTTCCTGACAAGACACGTTCTTAATTCCAATTCAAAATTAAAACTGGCATTGTAAGAAATTGAAAAGAAAATGAGGAGGCATAATGGCTCATACTAATGAGGCATAATGGACCAGACTAACTATGTCTGTACTTTTAGATTGAAATTTTGGGTGAAAATTGTGAGGTTTGAACAAACAATAGGACTCATGTTAAAAGCAGTAATATGGATGCTGAGAAAATGCTCAGTGGTTTTAAGCACAGGCTGCTCTTGCTAGAGAACACAAGTTTTGCTCCCAACCTCCAAATTGTTAACAACTGTCTATAGCTCCATTTGTAGGCTATCTGATTATCTCTTCTACATTTCTGTACTGCAAGCAACATATGTGCTACACATATGTGCATTCTAGCAAAAACACATGCACTGAAAAAAAATAAAAATATGTATTCATGTCAGCAGACATCATTAATCTCACTATTCTGGAGATAGTCAGCCATATTTATATATGATTATATATGAGATCACACTTCAAAATATAGTAATAAATTATTTATGATATCTAAGTTGGAAGCATGAAACTGTAGGAATGTCAAACAATTATTCATTGCATACCAACATTTCTTAGACTAAACTATCTAGAGTTTGCAATGTGGACTGAAGCCCTTCTTCTCTTTCAGATAAAAATTCCTACTCTTGAAAGCACATTGTCATGTATTCTCAAGTACCAGCTTTATGGTGTCCATATTGACAGTTCAATCTTTTGTTGCAACTTGTTTTGTAGTAGTTGTTGCAGATAAATGGAATGGATTTACAGCCTAGGAATGTAACTGAGAGATAGGGAACTTGCCAAGCAAGTGCCATGTCCTTACTTCAATCTTTGAATTTGGGGAGGATATAATGAAAATGAACCCTGTAACATCCTTCAGAGAGGCATACAGAATACTGGAATTTTCATAGATGCTATTAAAAATTTCCAAACCTGATTTCTTGGCCTTACTGATGTGTGACAGTCAATCATTTGGGGAATAATATTATCTAATGAAGGGCAGATATACCTAGGGATCCTACATATAAATATGTAGCATTTAATTCGGTGGTTGTAGTGATGGCCTAGCAAGATGATGAAGAAGGTAGTGACAATTCACTCAAGCATACAGTCCACAAGTTATTTTTCATTTACTAGTGACCTTATTGAAGAGTAAATGGGCATCACTAAATGAACCAAACAATAATGATGAGATTCCATGCATGGGGTGTGGTGACATGTCTCTGATCCCACTACCAGGGAATTAGTGACAGAATAATCATGAGGCTTAGAAATGTCTTTGCTATATAAGGTCCTATCTGAAAAAGTATTATAAATAGAAATGAAGAATTTGG
>NW_024430537.1:0-3804 GCF_017639785.1 Mesocricetus auratus
ACAGCAGTGACTTCCTGGCGCACAGTAGTGACTTCCTGGCGCACAGTAGTGACGTCACAGTGAACACTAGGGACTTCCTGTTGCACAGTAGTGACTTCCTGGCGCACAGTAGTGACGTCACAGTGAACAGAAGCGACTTCCTGGCGCACAGTAGTGACGTCACAGTGAACAGCAGCGACTTCCGGGCGCACAGTAGTGACTTCCTGGCGCACAGTAGTGACGTCACAGTGAACACTAGGGACTTCCTGGCGCACAGCAGTGACTTCCTGGCGCACAGTAGTGACGGCACAGTGAACAGCAGCGACTTCCTGGCACACAGTAGTGACGTCACAGTGAACAGCAGTGACTTCCTGGCGCACAGTAGTGACTTCCTGGCGCACAGTAGTGACGTCAGAGTGAACACTAGCGACTTCCTGTTGCACAGCAGTGACTTCCTGTTGCACAGTAGTGACTTCCTGGCGCACAGCAGTGACTTCCTGGCGCACAGTAGTGACTTCCTGGCGCACAGTAGTGACGTCAGAGTGAACAGCAGCGACTTCCTGGCACACAGTAGTGACGTCACAGTGAAAACTAGGGACTTCCTGTTGCACAGTAGTGACTTCCTGGCGCACTGTAGTGACGACACAGTGAACACTAGCGACTTCCTGTTGCACAGCAGTGACTTCCTGTTGCACAGTAGTGACTTCCTGGCGCACTGTAGTGACGACACAGTGAACACTAGCGACTTCCTGTTGCACAGCAGTGACTTCCTGTTGCACAGTAGTGACTTCCTGGCGCACTGTAGTGACGACACAGTGAACACTAGCGACTTCCTGTTGCACAGCAGTGACTTCCTGGCGCACTGTAGTGACGTCACGGTGAACAGCAGCGACTTCCTGTTGCACAGCAGTGACTTCCTGGCGCACTGTAGTGACGTCACAGTGAACAGCAGTGACTTCCTGGCGCACTGTAGTGATGACACAGTGAATACTAGCGACTTCCTGTTGCACAGTAGTGACTTCCTGGCGCACAGTAGGGACGTCACAGTGAACACTAGCGACTTCCTGTTGCACAGCAGTGACTTCCTGGCGCACAGTAGTGACTTCCTGGCGCACAGTAGGGACGTCACAGTGAACACTAGCGACTTCCTGTTGCACAGCAGTGACTTCCTGGCGCACAGTAGTGACTTCCTGGTGCACAGTAGTGACGTCACAGTGAACACTAGGGACTTCCTGTTGCACAGTAGTGACTTCCTGGCGCACAGTAGTGACGTCACAGTGAACAGAAGCGACTTCCTGGTGCACAGTAGTGACGTCAGAGTGAACAGCAGTGACTTCCTGGCGCACAGTAGTGACGTCAGAGTGAACAGCAGTGACTTCCTGGCGCACTGTAGTGACGTCACAGTGAACAGCAGTGACTTCCTGGCGCACAGTAGTGACTTCCTGGCGCACAGTAGTGACGTCACAGTGAACACTAGGGACTTCCTGGCGCACAGCAGTGACTTCCTGGCGCACAGTAGTGACGGCACAGTGAACAGCAGCGACTTCCTGGCACACAGTAGTGACGTCACAGTGAACAGCAGTGACTTCCTGGCGCACAGTAGTGACTTCCTGGCGCACAGTAGTGACGTCAGAGTGAACACTAGCGACTTCCTGTTGCACAGCAGTGACTTCCTGCTGCACAGTAGTGACGGCACAGTGAACAGCAGTGACTTCCTGGCGCACAGTAGTGACGTCACAGTGAACACTAGCGACTTCCTGTTGCACAGCAGTGACTTCCTGGCGCACAGTAGTGACGTCAGAGTGAACAGCAGTGACTTCCTGGCGCACTGTAGTGACGTCACAGTGAACAGCAGTGACTTCCTGGCGCACAGTAGTGACTTCCTGGCGCACAGTAGTGACGTCAGAGTGAACAGCAGCGACTTCCTGGCACACAGTAGTGACGTCACAGTGAAAACTAGGGACTTCCTGTTGCACAGTAGTGACTTCCTGGCGCACTGTAGTGACGACACAGTGAACACTAGCGACTTCCTGTTGCACAGCAGTGACTTCCTGTTGCACAGTAGTGACTTCCTGGCGCACTGTAGTGACGACACAGTGAACACTAGCGACTTCCTGTTGCACAGCAGTGACTTCCTGTTGCACAGTAGTGACTTCCTGGCGCACTGTAGTGACGACACAGTGAACACTAGCGACTTCCTGTTGCACAGCAGTGACTTCCTGGCGCACTGTAGTGACGTCACGGTGAACAGCAGCGACTTCCTGTTGCACAGCAGTGACTTCCTGGCGCACTGTAGTGACGTCACAGTGAACAGCAGTGACTTCCTGGCGCACAGTAATGACTTCCTGGCGCACAGTAGTGACGTCACAGTGAACAGAAGCGACTTCCTGGCGCACAGTAGTGACATCACAGTGAACAGCAGTGACTTCCTGGCGCACTGTAGTGATGACACAGTGAATACTAGCGACTTCCTGTTGCACAGTAGTGACTTCCTGGCGCACAGTAGGGACGTCACAGTGAACACTAGCGACTTCCTGTTGCACAGCAGTGACTTCCTGGCGCACAGTAGTGACTTCCTGGCGCACAGTAGGGAAGTCACAGTGAACACTAGCGACTTCCTGTTGCACAGCAGTGACTTCCTGGCGCACAGTAGTGACTTCCTGGCGCACAGTAGTGACGTCACAGTGAACACTAGGGACTTCCTGTTGCACAGTAGTGACTTCCTGGCGCACAGTAGTGACATCACAGTGAACAGAAGCGACTTCCTGGTGCACAGTAGTGACGTCAGAGTGAACAGCAGCGACTTCCGGGCGCACAGTAGTGACTTCCTGGCGCACAGTAGTGACGTCACAGTGAACACTAGGGACTTCCTGGCGCACAGCAGTGACTTCCTGGCGCACAGTAGTGACGGCACAGTGAACAGCAGCGACTTCCTGGCACACAGTAGTGACGTCACAGTGAACAGCAGTGACTTCCTGTTGCACAGTAGTGACTTCCTGGCGCACAGTAGTGACGTCAGAGTGAACAGCAGTGACTTCCTGGCGCACTGTAGTGACGTCACAGTGAACAGCAGTGACTTCCTGGCGCACAGTAGTGACTTCCTGTCGCACAGTAGTGACGTCACAGTGAACACTAGGGACTTACTGTTGCACAGTAGTGACTTCCTGGCGCACAGTAGCGACGTCACAGTGAACACTAGCGACTTCCTGTTGCACAGTAGCGACTTCCTGGCGCACAGTAGTGACGTCACAGTGAACAGCAGCGACTTCCTGGCGCACAGTAGTGACGTCACAGTGAACAGCAGTGACTTCCTGGCGCACAGTAGTGACGTCACAGTGAACACTAGGGACTTCCTGTTGCACAGTAGTGACTTCCTGGCGCACAGTAGTGACTTCCTGGCGCACAGTAGTGACGTCACAGTGAACAGCAGTGCCTTCCTGGCGCACAGTAGTGACGTCACAGTGAACACTAGCGACTTCCTGTTGCACAGTAGTGACTTCCTGGCGCACAGTAGTGACGTCACAGTGAACACTAGCGACTTCCTGTTGCACAGTAGCAACTTCCTGGCGCACAGTAGTGACGTCAGAGTGAACACTAGCGACTTCCTGTTGCACAGTAGTGACTTCCTGGCGCACAGTAGTGACGTCACAGTGAACACTAGCGACTTCCTGTTGCACAGTAGTGACTTCCTGGCGCACAGTAGTGACGTCACAGTGAACAGCAGTGACTTCCTGGCGCACAGTAGTGACGTCACAGTGAACAGCAGTGACTTCCTGGCGCACAGTAGTGACGTCACAGTGAACACTAGGGACTTCCTGTTGCACA
>NW_024430538.1:0-2436 GCF_017639785.1 Mesocricetus auratus
CCATTATTTCCTCCCCCAATACTAATATTGAACTTAGGACATGGCACATGCTTGTCAAGTTCCCTATCTCTCAGTTACATCCCTAGACTGTAACTCAATTCTCTATATCTGCTACAACTACTGTGATGCAAGTGGCAACAATAGATTGAACTATCAATTTGAACGCCATAAGACTCGTCCTTGAGAACAGATATTAGGATGCATTCCTGACTAGAAAGTTTAATGAGAAAGAGAAGAACAATGCTCTTGGTCCACTTTTCATACTCCAGACATTTTAGTCTGAGAAATGTTCATATTCAATGAATACTTGGTTGACACTTCTACAGCTTCATGATGCCAACATAGTAAATACCCATAATCTATTACTATATTTTGAAGTGTGATCTCATATGTAATCCAGAATGGACTCAACATCTTCTCCTCAGTCCCTCTTCCTTTCTAAATTTCAAAGATGAGGGATTGCAATCCACTGCCTACATAGTGCTCAACATGCTGCTTTTAGATATTTGCCTCCTCCTCTGCTCCTCCTCCTCCTCCTCCCCTTCTTGCTCTTGTTCTTATGCTTTTATCATTATTAATAATATTTTGGTATACTGAAAACAGGGATTACCGTGTAGCCATGTAATTGCTGAAACTCATTTAATACACAATATAGGCCACAAATCATTAAAGTATGCCTGCATCTGCCTCCAAAATAGTGAGATTAATGATGTCTGTCAGCATGCACACACATATTTTAATTATTTTTATTCATTTTCAGTGTATGTGTTTTGCCTGAATGTACATAGGTGTAGCAAATGAGTTGCTTGGGATTCAGAAATGTAGAAGAGATAATCAGATATCTTACAATGGAGCTATAGACAACTGTAAACCATGTGGATGTTGGGAAAAAATTGGGTCCTCTAGCAAGAGCAGCCTGTGCTTAAAACTGCTGAGCAATCTCTCCAGAACCATATTATTGTTTTTAACATGAGTCCTATTTTGTGCTCAAAACTCACAAATTTTCACCTCAAATTTCTACCTATAAGTGCAGAGATTGTTAGATTGAGCCATTATGCCTCCTGGTTTTCTTTTGAATTTCTCACAGTGCCAGGTTAATTTTTAAATTTCAATTCAAGAGAGTTTCTTACCAGGCAATGGTGGTACATGGTTTTAATGATGGTACATGCTTTTAATCCCAGTATTCAGGAGACAGAGGCAGGCAGATCTTTTTGAGTTGGTGGCTAGGCAGCTCTGAAAAATGAGTTCCAGTTTAGCCAGAACTGTTTTGCTTATACACTCAATCTGAAACAATAACAACAACAACAACTGTTGCTTGGTTAGGGTGTTGTTGCAGTCCTGTAATCCTAAAACTTCACAGACAGAGAGAGGTAGAACCCTGAGTTAGATATTTAACCTTTGAAAAAATTGAGATCCATAAACCAAGGAGGACTCAACTCTGGTGAACAAAACAAAACTGAGTCTGCAGATATTGCTGGGGTACTCCCACTCCCACTCAGGATAGAGGTGAGTTTGGGCACCTGTCACAGGCTCTACTTCTGCTTGCCCACTGTGGGATCTCCTGGTCTGGGGACTGCAGGCAGGTCTACTCCACCACGGAGGACCAAGCAACTTTGAGCCGTGGCTTTCCTCATCCTGCTACCACACAGCAGGACAGCAGGAAAGGGAGTGTCTCAAACCTGCCTTCCCCCACCATGAGTTTTGAACCATCAGAATATTGAACATGTTTGAACCCATGGGAAAAGAACCTTGGAATGAAACCACCAGTAGAGGAAGAGATGCCCCTGAACCCACTGGAAGTAGGGATAGGAAGATGATTTTATAAGTACACATTCAACAACAGAAAAAATGACTGCAAAATAGTCTACAGACTTTACTCCAGAAAGATCTGAATATACCTACACAGATGAAGAAGAAGATAATGTCCTTAACAACATCTTCAAGAAGATGAGACACTAAAAGAGGAAATGAGAAAATCTTTTAAAGAAATGGAAGAAAAGACAACTCCAAAATTGCAAGAAAAAATCAAACAATACAAGGTTAGAAAGCTCAAACAGAGACAATAAAAAAGCACAGTCTTAAGGAATGATGGAACGAGAAAAGGATGTACTGATGCAAGCATAGCCAACATAATTCAAGAAATAGAAGAGAGACACTGAGGCACTGAAGATTCTTCAGAAGAAATGGATTCATCAACAAAAGAAAATCATAAGTCCAACAAATCTTAAACACAAAATATCCAGGAAATATGGGACACCATGAAAATTACAAACCTAAGCATAATAGGTATAGAAAAAAGGTGAAGAAACTTAAAAGGTGCAGAAAACAAGGCCTAAATTTTGGTGGCTTGAGCAGAAACACCAGAGACCTGAGGACTGAACAAAGCAGAGCCAGATCCCAGCTCAATGGGATTCAACCCACCCAGAGACCCAGGTT
>NW_024430539.1:0-4402 GCF_017639785.1 Mesocricetus auratus
TGTGAGGAGCCGCCCTCGCTATCGCTATCGCCATTAGAAGATGGCGCTGACATCTGCTGTCAGTTGGAGTTTACCGTTTAAGCTGTGCCTCACCCGTCATCTGGGGTGATGAGCAAACCACCAATCCCGGCTCTACACGTCTCACTCGGAGCTCCTAGGCTTATATAAGGGGCTGGGTTTCTTAGCTTGGGGTCTCCCTCTCAGAAGCTGATCATCTATCTCTCAAGATGTATTAAAGCTTTACTGCAGAAGGATCCGAGTGTCCTGCGTCGTTCTTGCTGGCGAGACGGTAGCGCGGGACATCTGGTGCCGAAACCCGGGAACTCTTCAACATCGCCGGTGCCGCGGGAGACCCCTCGGAAGACGGGGCGGATTTAGAACTGCAGGGACGTAAGTTCAGAGAGGTATGCTTTATCCTGAACACCCCTTTTCTCGACTTTGGCCTTAGTTTGTCATCACCGTGGGACGGGTCAGTGGAGGCTTTGGTGCTAGTCCTGTTTGTCCTCCTTCTTCATCGTGGCTGGTGCTGACAGAACGGTGCTGTCAGTCTGGTAAAGGAGTTGAGCGCCATTTTTTAGATAAGCCGCTAGCGCGATGGGGTTGTCACAGTCAGTGGTTACTGCCCTACAGACTGTGCTAAAACAAAGAGATCTCAAAATTGCACCACGAACACTTCAAAATTTTGTGAAGGAGGTAGATAGAGTGGCACCATGGTATGCTTGTTCCGGGTCCCTCACTGTGGCCTCATGGAACAAGCTAGGTAAAGAACTAGACAGGAAGCATGCAGAAGGAGATCTCCGCTTAGGTACCAAAGCCATTTGGAAGCTAGTTAAAAACTGCTTGGAGGATGAGGCCTGTCACCCTGCTATAGTAGAAAGTCAGGGAACCTTAGAGGAAGTTCAGGATAGCATGTCAGAAACTGAACGGAGTGAGAGAATGGGAGCTCGCAAAAGGAAAGACATGTCTAAGAAAAAAGGCCCTCCCCAAGAAGTTAAGAAAGGGGGAGAGAAAGAAGGGAGTGATCATTCACCCCCTAACAAATCTAAGAAAAAGAAAAAGCCAGAATCTAGCCTATACCCTACGGTAGAGCTAGAAGCCTTGGAGCTAGATAATTCTGATTCTGACACTCTGGATTCTAGCGAAGAAGGTGGGCTAGAGGAGGAGGTGGCACGGTATGAGGAAGAAAGATATCACCCTGATAGACACCGACCGCTGAAAACAAAAATGAATGTGAGGCCACCACCTATAAATCCGGCGGGCTCACGCCCCTCGGCGCCTCCGCAGTATTAGCTTCGGCTGAATACTGGTACTGACTCCTTTTTACCTTTAGAGGAACGGAGAAAAATACAAATGGTTTTTCCAGTATTTGAGAATGTGGAAGGCGGAAGAGTACATACTCCCGTAGATTACAATCAAATCAAAGAATTGGCCGAATCCGTTCGTAATTATGGGGTCAATGCTAACTTTACCACAATACAGGTAGAAAGGCTTGCTAATTTTGCCATGACTCCCACTGACTGGCAGACGACAGTGAAAGCAGTGCTTCCCAACATGGGACAATACATGGAATGGAAGGCTCTCTGGTATGATGCAGCCCAGGCGCAAACTAGAGTTAATGCCACAGCTGAAGATGAGAATCAGAGGCAGTGGACATTTGAAATGCTGACAGGTCAGGGTCAACATGCCCTTAATCAAACCAACTACATCTGGGGTGTCTATGGTCAGGTGTCGGCCGCCGCTATTAAAGCATGGAAGGCCCTCACAAAAAGGGGAGAATCCAGTGGACACCTTACAAAGATTGTCCAAGGACCCCAAGAGCCATTTTCAGACTTTGTAGCCAGAATGACCGAGGCCGCCGGTCGCATCTTTGGTGATTCAGAACAAGCTATGCCCCTGATTGAGCAACTTGTCTATGAACAAGCAACCCAGGAATGTCGAGCGACTATCGCCCCTCGCAAAAGCAAAGGTTTACAAGATTGGCTCAGAGTGTGCAGGGAGCTGGGGGGACCCCTAACCAATGCAGGACTAGCTGCCACCATTTTACAAACGCACAGGCGTAGAGATTTATCTAGTCGAAAAGCTTGTTTTAATTGTGGGAAAATGGGGCACCTTAAGAAAGATTGTCAATCCCCTGAAAGAACAAGAGAACTGGAGCTTTGCCGTCATTGTGGTAAAGGTTATCATAGGGATAGTGAATGCAGGTCAGTCCGGGATATGAAAGGGAGGCTTCTGCCCCCCATTGAAGAACCCAAGGTACCCCAATCAAAAAACGGGTCACGGGGCCCATGGTCCCAGGGCCCTCAGAAATATGGGAACCGATTTCAGAAAAGCAGTCAAGAGGAAGTAGAGGCTTCCGAGGAACCCCCGGAATGGACTTGCGTGCCGCCTCCGACTTCTTACTCATGCCCCAAATGAATGTTCAACCGGTCCCAGTCCATTCCCCTGGACCTTTGCCCCCTGCCACCATTGGGCTTATTCTGGGCCGTGGCTCCTTAACTTTACAGGGACTCATTATATATCCTGGGATTGTTGACCCGTATCATAAAGAGGAGATTCAAGTTCTCTGTTCTAGCCCTCGGGGTGTATTTTCTATAAAGCAGGGAGATAGAATTGCACAACTGGTGTTGCTGCCCTCCCTAGGGGATGGAGAAACCTACACATTACAAAAAAGGGCTATGGGATCTTCTGGAAGTGATTCAGCCTATCTGGCTATACCCCTAAATGAGAGACCTACAATAAAATTGTTAATTAATGGAAAAGAATTTGAAGGGATAATGGATACGGGAGCAGACAAAAGCATTATTTCACTCCATTGGTGGCCGAAGTCTTGGCACGCTGTTGTTTCATCTCATTCTCTACAAGGTCTTGGATACCAGTCCTCTCCTGCCATCAGTGCCTCAGCCTTAACCTGGCGGAACGCTGAGGGCAAACAGGGATGTTTTACCCCCTATGTGTTGCCACTCCCTGTAAATTTATGGGGACGGGATGTGTTACAAGCCATGGGCATGACCCTAACTAACGAATACTCCCCCCAGGCATCAGCCATTATGGCAAAGATGGGGTATACAAAGGGTAGAGGCTTGGGTAGGCAAGAACAAGGCAGAATAAAACCCATTACGCAACATGGAAATCGAGGTAGAAAAGGACTGGGTTTTATTTAGGGGCCGTTGAGGCTTCACGACCCATACCGTGGAAAACAGAGGAGCCGTTATGGGTCTCTCAATGGCCTCTATCCTCTGAAAAATTAGAGGCTGTCACAAGATTAGTGCAAGAACAGGAACGGCTGGGGCATCTAGAGCCTTCTACCTCCCCATGGAATACACCCATTTTTGTTATTAAGAAGAAATCTGGGAAGTGGAGATTACTCCATGACCTGCGGGCCATTAACAATCAGATGCATCTTTTTGGCCCTGTTCAAAGAGGACTTCCTTTGCTTTCTGCACTTCCTCAAGATTGGAAGCTTATTATTATAGATATTAAGGATTGTTTCTTCTCTATTCCACTTTACCCACGGGATAGACCAAGGTTTGCCTTCACTATCCCTTCTCTTAATCATATGGGACCAGACAAGAGATTTCAGTGGAAGGTACTGCCGCAAGGCATGGCCAATAGCCCAACAATATGTCAGCTGTATGTGCAGGAGGCTTTGGAGCCAATTAGGAAGCAATTTACATCTTTAATCATGATCCATTATATGGACGATATTCTTATTTGTCACAAAGAGTTAGATGTTTTACAAAAGTCTTTTCCCATGCTGGTGGCTGAATTAAATCAGTGGGGATTAGAGATTGCCTCAGAAAAGGTTCAAATTGCAGATCCAGGGCTCTTTTTGGGCTCAATGATTACTCCCAAAAATATAGTTCCTCAGAAAATAGAAATTCGCAAAGACCACTTACAAACATTAAATGATTTTCAGAAACTTCTGGGAGATATAAATTGGTTGAGGCCCTTTTTAAAAATTCCATCTGCTGATCTAAAACCCCTCTTCGATCTCCTGGAGGGTGAGCCTCATATCTCCTCACCCAGAAAATTTACCCCTGCCGCCCACCGAGCCTTACAGATGGTGGAAGAGGCCTTACAGGAAGCACAATTACAACGTATTGAGGAGTCACTACCTTTTAATCTGTGTGTTTTTAAGACAGCTCAATTGCCAACTGCAGTCCTGTGGCAACATGGACCATTACTTTGGATTCATCCAAATGCTTCCCCTGCTAAGATTATTGACTGGTACCCTGATGCTGTTGCACAGCTCGCTCTTCGTGGAATAAAAGCAGCTGTTACGCATTTTGGCAGGGATCCTGATTCCTTGATTGTGCCTTATACTGCTGCACAAGTTCAGACCTTGGCAGCAACATCTAGTGATTGGGCAGTTTTAGTTACTTCCTTTTCAGGACAAATTGAT
>NW_024430540.1:0-2780 GCF_017639785.1 Mesocricetus auratus
GATCCTTGCCCTGGCTTCCTTTAGTAGAATGCAATGTGAGAGTTGTAAGCTTGAATAAACCCTTTCTTCCCCTGTGGTGGTTTGAATAAGAATGCCCCCAATATGCTCATATATTTGAATGCTTAATCACCAGGGAGTGGAACTGTTTGAGAAGGATTATGAGGTGTGGACTTTTGGAGGAGGTATGTCACTGAAAGTGTGTTTTAAGGTTAGAAAGCCAAGCAGACCCCAGTGTTTCATCTTCTCTGCCTGCTGCCTGTGAATCAGCATGTAAGGCTCTCAGCTATTGCTCTAACACCTTGTTTGCCTGCTTCCCATCATGATGATCATGGATTAATCTTCTGAAACTGTGAGCAAGCCTCTGTTAAATGCTTTCTTTTGTAAAAATTGCCTTGGTCATCGTGTCTCTTCACAGCAATAGAACAGTAACTAAGACATCATCCAAGTTATGTCATGGGGCTTTATCACAGCAGTAGAAATCCTAGCTAAGGCAAAGGCAAACGTGAAAAGAGGTACGAAATGGAGAGGCGGCACTGACACAGGTCCTTCCCTGAGACTACCTGACTGAAGTTTGATGAGGTCTAGAGAATTTAGTCATACTTCTAGAATACACTTGGAAAGTGGAGTTCCTTTATGTAGAACACCTGATTCAAACTTCAAAACAATAATTTATCAGACTTTATCTTAAATAATATATGAACCTTATATTAAAAGAAAGTACATGCAAAGAGTATGAAACATTTATAGGAAAAATTGGGAATTGAAAATATTCCATCCATTTACATTTTTCCAGTAATCTACTTTTTTATAGTATTTCTTGCTCAACATATACAATCCTAGTGTTCAAAGCAGTTAACATTCCACTAGCACATGAGCAAAGGCACATACTGAAGGCATGTTCTATGATGTATCACAGTCACTCTACAAGACATGAAGCATGTGAAATTCACATCAGTCTTCTTACCGCCATTATCTAAACTCTTGTTAATTTGAGACAGGGTTTCCTGTAGCCCAGGTTGGCCTGGAACTCAGGATATAGCCTAGGGTGACCTTGAACTCTGATTCTCCTTCCTCCACCTCCCAAGTGCTGGATTTGATTTAAATCTTAATAGCTGCTTCCTTCATAAGTTTCTCCCAAAGTTTTTTTCCCCAATTCTTTGGTTAAAATATAGCTATCAGACAAGAATCAAGTTTAAAGCAGTAGTTTATATTCTGAGACTTATTTTTGTTTGCTCTTTCTGGTATAGATTTTAAATATCCTCAATAACATTGTGGAACTATGAATAAAAGTCAAGTATTTACTTTGTAAATTATCAGAGGCTTTGTAAAATTTAAACTGTATTAAATTTGGCTGACCAGTATTTCCTGGGCACATTTTAAAAATAGAACTGAGCAGAAGTAATTATTTAGGGAAAATGGAAATGATAGTGGAGAGATTAAGATCAAGATCAGCATGGACATGAATGGCAACTATTGTGTTTCACACACAACTCAACTGTTTCTAAGAACACGATAAAGTAAGACACAATCTTCATAGTTGAGAACAGGTTCGTAAAACTTAGACAAAACTTATCTCAGAAATATTTATTAAATATCTACTAGGTGGTTAGGCAGGCACTTTGCTAGGTGTTGAGGATACTGAAATAGCAGGCCCAGGGAAAGGTTTTCTGTCCCCACAGTTAATACTCCCCGCCCCCCCACACACACAGACACTAAATCACTAACCAGAGAAGAAACAGAGTATCATGTGCTGTTTGTTTCCTGTGCCTATGACTCTTAGCTGAAGAACACAGAAGGGCTTACAAGCCAGAAAAAGAGCTAGCTGGATGTGTGACACCTCTCAAGTTTAAGGGAAGGTAAAACATGCAGTAGAGTTTGTTTGTTTTTTTTTTCTATTAGGCTGGAAACAAGGTGAGTGTAAAAAAAAAGTGGAAACTACACAACTTCCGGTAAAAGACAAAAGTTTATGATCTGATTTAGAGCAGCTAAGGCCTGGCCATGGCTCACTCTCATGATCTCTGCTACTCAGGATGCTAAGGCAGGGGCCTCCCAAGCTCAATGGCTCAGCCACAGGTGATCCAAGGCCACAAACCCAAGGGTACCATTTTGACTCGAAGGTGTTTCGGGTAACATGGTACTGAGGAAAAGAAGCACTGCCTTGTGTACAAGGACCAAGAAAAAGTCTCTTTTTGCCACAAGTACAGACCTGATGTGCTAAGAACACGTGTAGTCCCATTATTCAGACACAATAAATGTACACTTAACTTGAACTCGGAGCTCCTAGGTTTTTTCAAAACCATACTTGCTTAAACTATATAATGTACCAAGTGGCTTATAAATAGATCAATTTGAAAAGATGACTGTGAAATCATACTTATAAGAGTATTTGCATTTTCCAAAAATTTCTTTAATGGCAAAAGTTAGATTTTTGAATCATAGACAATGAAATAACATATGAATGCCAATGGAAAGCAGAAATGAAAGCCGACATAATTTGCAATATATGTTATGAAATCCTGGCATTAGTCCATAATGAAAGTGCTCACATCTTCTGGCTATGGCAGCGGCAGTGCAGTTGCAATATCACTCTAATTTCTACATTATTCACTTGCTGGAAAGGTCATTCTGTAAGGGGATAAAATACATTAGAATTGCAGAGTCATCAAAACTTTCAATGCTATTCCTTTGAAACATTAGATCCTTCCTCAATCTTAAGTGTGCAAGAAGTTTTAATTTAATGAAATAATTAACCTGAAACATAAAGCCAATAAATTATAAAC
>NW_024430541.1:0-697 GCF_017639785.1 Mesocricetus auratus
AAGGTTTGTTTTCCCAATTGATTCTTAAAAGAGAATCACTTCCCAGAAATACTGATGCATGAACACAGAAATGAACAGTTGGATATCAAGAGGGGTACAAACAGGTGTGGGAGGTCTATTAAAGTGGTATGTAAAAGAACATTTGTTTTGAGGGTAAAAAATTTAATGTTACATGAGGAAATGGTGCTTCACCTAATACTGATCCAACTGCTTGACCTAAACCTGACCCAACTGCTTTCTCCTACTTGTTGATCCTGGGTCTGGCAGTCTCTGATGACTTCTTCTTATTCCTCACAGATCCCTTTCTGTTCTCCAAAGCAGGACTCCAACTGGCTCCACTCCTCTGGCACCTTCTCGATTTCTTGTCTCAGGTTTCAACCAAATTCTGCTCCTGAATTTTCTCCAACTGAAGCCAGTGCTGCAAATTGCCAGTAATGCCCTCAGTAGAGTAAGTCCTTCCAGGTTACTCTTGCCACCATTGCCTTCAAATCCCATCAAACCCACTGGTCCACACGTTCTCAACTTTCAAAGTGACCAGAGACTAATGTAGCCATGCCAGCTGCACCCAGGAGGCTAAAACTCGAGGGCAATTCCAAAAAGAACCAAACAGTTTGTTAATATGCCATTAAAAATAGAAATACAGGTATCTCTACCTAAAAGAGTGCTTCCTTCAATGCACCTAATTGACCATGGTAAT
>NW_024430542.1:0-6467 GCF_017639785.1 Mesocricetus auratus
CCTGCAGATCGCCTGGGAACTGCACAGAGCTCCCAATACCGGCGGGAGCAAAGCACCCCAGACTCCAGATCTTCTCTCCCACCAACGATTCCAGGAAAGGAGAGGAGGCTGGGAGTACAGGGAAGTAGCTGTCCCTCTGGCATCATCAGGTAAACAGGCCAGCTTCCCAGCCTGAGTTCCAGAGCCTGCAGATCGCCTGGGAACTGCACAGAGCTCCCAATCCCGGCGGGAGCCAAGCACCCCAGACTCCAGATCTTCTCTCCCACCAAAGAGACCAGGAAACTACAGGAACCAGGGAGACCAGGGGAGTAGCTGTTCCGGATCAGGTACAACAGGACCCAGCATAGGGTCCAGGGGACCAGGTAGGAGGCTAAGCGCCCCAGATTCCTGTTCTTCTTCTCTACCCACGGACCAGCATTTGGACAAGGCATAGAAGAACCACCAGATTACTGGACTTACTAGCACCCACCAAAGGGAACTCTGGTCCCCAGACCAGGAAGGGGCTCTTTCTGCACCCACTAAAAGAAGAGATGGGAAAGAGACAATACAAAAACACAGTCAGCAACAGAAAAACAAATATGACACCGCCAGATTCTAGAGACTCCACACCAGCAAGACCCCAATATTCAAACGCGAAGGAAGCAGAAGAGAACGATCTTAAAAGCACTTTCATGAAAATGATAGAGGCCCTAAAAGAGGATATTGGAAAATCCTCAAAGAAATGGAAGAAAAAACAAACCAAAAAATGCAAGAAATGGAAGAAAAACAAACCAAAAAATGCAAGAATTGGAAGAAAAACAAACCAAAAACGGCACGAAATGGAAGAAGAAATGAAGCAAAAATGCAAGAAATGGAAGAAAAAGCAAAGCAAAAAATGCAAGAATTAGAAGAAGAAACATACCAAATAAGGCAGGAAATGGAAGAAGCAACAAAGCAAAAAATGCAAGAAATGGTAGAAAAAACAAAGCAAAAAATGAAAAAAATGGAGGAAGAAACAAACCAAAAAAGGCAGGAAAGGGAAGAAGAAACAAAGCACAAAATCCAAGAAATGGAACAAAAAGCAAACCAAAAAATGCAAGAAATGGAAGAAAGAACAAACCAAAAAATTCATAAAAGGCAACAAACGGACGAACAGATAAACAGAAAATTGCAAGAAGCAATGCAAATGCTGCAAGGGTTGAAAACTGAAATAGAGACACTAAAAAAAACACAATCTGAAGAAAGGCAGAAAATAGAAAAGCTGGACAAACAGTCAGGCACTACCAATACAAGCATTACCAACAGAATAGAAGAGATGGAAGAGAGAATCTCAAGTGTTGAAGATACATTAGGAGAAATGGATTTATCAACCAAAGAAAACCTTAAATCCAACAAATCCTTAACACAAAACATCCAGGAATTATGGGACACCATGAAAAGACCAAACCTAAGAATAATAGGTATAGAAGAAGGAGAAGAAATCCACCTCAAAGGGGCAGAAGGCATATTCAACAAAATCATAGAAGAAAACTTTCCCAACCTTAAGAAAGACATGCCAATGAAGGTACAAGAAGCCTACAGAACACCAAATAGAGTGGACCACAAAAAAAAATCCCTCGCCACATAATAATCAAGACCCCAAACATACAGAATAAAGAAAGAATATTAAGAGCAGCTAAGGAAAAAGGTCAAGTAACATATAAAGGCAGACCTATCAGAATTACACCTGATTTCTCCATGGAAACTCTGAAAGCCAGAAGGTCCTGGATAGATATTCTACCTACACTAAGAGACCATGGATGCCAGCCCAGACTACTATACCCGGCAAAGCTCTCAATCACTATAGACGGAGAAAACAAGATATTCCATGACAAAACTAGATTCAACCAATATGTGTCCACTAACCCAGCCCTACAGAAAATTTTGGAAGGAAAACTCCAACCCAAGGAAGCTAACTACAACCAGAAAAACATAAGCATTAGAGAATCCCTCTCTACCAACAGCCAAAAGAACAAAGGGGCGAAATTCCACCCATAATTCCACCAACAACAACCATCGCAAATCGAAGAAGGATGAGCAATCAATGGTCATTAATATCCCTCAATATTAATGGCCTTAACTCACCCATAAAAAGACACAGACTAGCAGAATGGATTCGAAGACAGAACCCTTCCTTCTGCTGCATACAAGAAACACACCTCACCCTCAAAGACAGACATTACTTGAGAGTTAAAGGTTGGGAAAAATTTTTCAATCAAATGGACCCAAGAAACAAGCAGGGGTAGCAATCCTAATATCTAACAAACTAGACTTTAAAATAAAATCAATCAAAAGAGATGAAGGAGGTCATTACATACTCATCACAGGTGAAACCCACCAAGACGAAGTGTCTATCCTGAACATCTATGCCCCCAATACAAAGGCATCCACATTCGTTAAAGAAACATTATTAGAACTTAAATCTCATCTAAAGCCCCACACAGTTATAGTGGGAGATTTCAACACACCACTCTCACCACTAGACAAGAATACCAGACAGGAACTCAACAAAGAAGCAAAGGGTCTAATAGAAGTAATGACCCAACTGGGATTAACAGATATCTATAGAACATTTCATCCACATAAAAAAGAATATACCTTCTTCTCACCACCACATGGAACCTTCTCAAAAATCGACCACATACTTGGCAACATATCAAACCTCAGCAGCTACAAAAAAATTGGAATAACTCCATGCATCTTATCAGACCACCATGCCTTAAAATTAGAATTCAACAACAACACAAAGTGCAGAAAACCTACAAACTCATGGAAATTGAATAATGCTCAACTGCACCATCCCTGGGTCAAAGAGGAAATAAAAAAAGAAATTAAAGACTTCCTCGAACTCAATGAGAATGAAGACACAACATACCCAAACCTATGGGACACTTTGAAAGCAGTGCTACGGGGAAGTTCATAGCACTAAGTGCTCACATGAAGAAACAGGAAAACAGTTATACCAGAGAATTAACATCACAGCTAAAAGCTCTAGAACACAAAGAAGCAAACTCCCCCAGGAGGAGTAGACGCCAGGAAATAATCAAATTGAGGGCTGAAATCAACAAAGTAGAAACCAGGAAAACAATACAAAGAATCAATGCAACGAAGAGTTGGTTCTTTGAGAAAATCAACAAGATAGACAAACCTTTGTCCAAACTTACCAAACAGCAGAGAGTGAACACGCAAATTAACAAAATCAGAAATGAAAAGGGGGACATAACAACAGACTCTGAGGAAATCCAGAGAATCATTAGGTCATACTTTGAAAACCTGTACTCCACAAAATTCGAAAATTTAAAGGAAATGGATGACTTCCTGGACAGCTATCATTTGCCAAAACTAAATCAAGAACAGATAAGCAATTTAAATAGACCTATAACCCCTATGGAAATAGAAGCTGTCATCAAAAGTCTCCCAACCAAAAAAAGTCCAGGTCCAGATGGCCTCAGTGCAGAATTCTACCACAAATTCAAAGAACAGCTTATACCAATTCTTCTCAAAGTGTTCCACACAATAGAAGCAGAAGGGTCTTTGCCAAACTCTTTCTATGAGGCTTCAATAACCTTGATCCCCAAGCCACACAAAGATACAACCAAGAAAGAGAACTTCAGACCAATATCCCTCATGAACATTGATGCAAAAATACTCAATAAAATACTGGCAAATCGGATCCAAGAACACATCAAAACAATCATTCACCACGATCAAGTAGGTTTCATCCCAGGGATGCAGGGATGGTTCAACATACGAAAATCCATCAACGTAATCCACCATATAAACAAGCTGAAAAACAAAAATCACATGATCATCTCACTAGATGCTGAAAAAGCCTTTGACAAAATCCAACATCCCTTCATGATAAAGGTCTTGGAGAGATCTGGGATAACAGGGACATACTTAAACATAATAAAAGCCATATACAGTAAACCAACAGCCAACATCAAACTAAATGGACAGAAACTCAACGCAATTCCTCTAAAATCAGGAACAAAACAAGGCTGTCCACTCTCTCCATACCTTTTCAACATGGTACTTGAAGTTCTAGCTATAGCCATACGACAACAAAGGGGGATCAAGGGGATACAAATTGGGAAGGAAGAAGTCAAACTTTCACTGTTTGCAGACGATATGATAGTTTATATCAGTGACCCAAAGAACTCTACCAGGGAACTCTTACAGCTGATTAACACCTTCAGCAAAGTGGCAGGTTACAAGATCAACTCAAGAAAGTCAGTAGCCCTACTATATACAGATGATAAAAGGGCTGAAAGAGAAATCAGAGAAACATCACCCTTTACAATTGCCACAAACAACATAAAATACCTTGGGGTAACGCTAACCAAACAAGTGAAAGACCTGTATCGTAAGAACTTTGAATCTTTAAAGAAAGAAATTAAAGAAGCCCTCAGAAAATGGAAAGATCTCCCATGCTCTTGGATAGGTAGGATCAATGTAGTAAAAATGGCAATCCTGCCAAAAGCAATCTACAGATTCAATGCTATCCCCATTAAAATCCCAGCACAATTCTTCACAGACCTTGAAAGAACAATAATCAATTTTGTATGGAAAAACAAAAGACCCAGGATAGCCAAAACAACCCTGTTCAACAAGGCAACGTCCGGAGGCATCACTATCCCTGACCTCAAGCTCTATTATAGAGCTATAGTCCTGAAAACAGCTTGGTATTGGCACAAAAATAGACAGGCAGACCAATGGAATCGAATTGAAAATCCGGGTATTAACCCACACACGTACGAACATCTGATCTTCGACAAAGAAGCTAAAAATATACAATGGAATAAAGAAAGCATCTTCAACAAATGGTGCTGGCATAATTGGAGACTGGCATGTAGAAAAATGCGGATCGATCCATGTTTATCGCCATGCACAAAACTTAAGTCCAAATGGATCAAAGACCTCAACATAAATCCAGCCACACTGAACCTCTTAGAAGAGAAAGTGGGTGGTACCCTTGAAAGAATTGGTACAGGAGACAGCTTCCTGAACATAACACCAGTAGCACAGACAGTGAGATCAACAATTAATAAATGGGACCTACTGAAACTGAGAAGCTTCTGTAAGGCAAAGGACACAGTCAGCAAGACAAAAAGGCAGCCCACAGAATGGGAAAAATATTCACTAATCCCACATCTGACAGAGGGTTGATCTCCAAAATTTACAAAGAACTCAAGAAGCAAGTCTCCAAAACAGCAAAGGACCCAATTAAGAAGTGGGCTGCAGAACTAAATAGAGAGTTTTCAATAGAGGAGTCTAAAATGGCTGAGAGGCACTTGAGAAAGTGCTCAACATCCTTAGCCATCCGGGAAATGCAAATCAAAGCAACTCTGAGATACCATCTCACTCCTGTCAGAATGGCTAAAATCAAAAACACCAATGACAATTTATGCTGGAGAGGATGTGGTGAAAGGGGGACACTCCTCCATTGCTGGTGGGAGTGCCAACTGGTTCAGCCACTTTGGAAAGCAGTATGGAGATTCCTCAGAAAAATGGGAATAAACCTACCACAAGACCCAGCAACTGCACTCTTAGGCATATATCCAAAAGATGCCCATTCATATAACAAAGATGTCTGTTCCACTATGTTCATAGCAGCTTTATTTGTAATAGCCAGAACTTGGAAGCAACCTAGATGTCCCTCACCCGAAGAATGGATAGAGAAAATGTGGTACATCTACACAATGGAGTACTATTCAGCAGAAAAAATAATGGAATCATGAGATTCGCAGGCAAATGGATGACACTAGAAGAAACCATCCTGAGTGAGGTAACCCAGTCACAAAAAGAGAAACATGGCATGTACTCTCTCATATATGGATTTTAGACATAGATCTGGGGAGTGCCAGCCTACAATCCTATTGCCAGAGAGTCTGGGAAACAGAAACTTCATTTACTGGCTGGTTAAGTACTGAGCTGAACTCAAGAAAGCCAGTATCAGAGAGGGAGGACTGATGATCAAAGGGATTAAGACTGGGCTGGTTGAACCCCCAGAAACAGCTGACCAGACAAAGGTTAACTTCTTGAATCCCAGGCATCAGCCTGGGAATCCAGCATGGGACTGATCAAGACCCCCTGAATCTGGGTGTCAGTGAGGAGGCCTAGGTAATCTATTGAGCCTTGGACAGCAGATCAGTACCCATCCCAAGTATACACACGGTCTCTGGACTCCCATAGAACAATGTGAGGTGCACTCTCACCCTGAACTCTTGGGGAAGGGTCTAGGCCCTGCCCTATATGAAATGACAGACTATGGACACCCCCATGGAGGGCCTCAGCCCTCCCTGGGGGAATGAGGGGATAACGGGGGGGGATGGGGGAGGGCACGGGAGGAGGGGAGGGAAAGGGAGAGGGACCTCGTACTGACTTGTGAAGCAACCTTGTTTCTTATCTAAATTTAAAATGGAAAATAAAAAAATATTAATAAAAAA
>NW_024430543.1:0-3193 GCF_017639785.1 Mesocricetus auratus
TTAAACTGGCATTGGCTGCAGGGAAGGAGGGGAACAACTGACTTGCCAGTTTCTGCTCTGTCATGCTAATACAAAGCCTGCTCATTCAAGTGCATGTGCAAATGCCCACACACTGGTAGACATTCTCTTTCATGAAGAAACTGGTAGGGAACATAGACAATAATGACATAAGAGGTATAATCTGCTATCTCCTCTTGAATACTCAAATTTAAAACAAAACCAACATAATGCTATCCATTAGCATGTGTAAATGTAAGTTTTCTTTTAATCTTTTCACAGATGCTGAAAGATCACATCTTTCCCCACAGTGTGAAGCAGAGAGAGGCAACTGGAAGTGCAATGAGGCTATCACTCTCAAAGCCCAGCCCAGGAACCAACTTCCTTAGTAAGGCTGCACTGCCTTAATGTCCTCTGTGGACCAAGTGTTCAATAAGGAGGATATGAGGAACATTCTCATGCAAACTACCACAGACCTATAATAACATAATTAATATTCAGATTGGAACCATATCCTATATTTTTGCCAGAATGCCAGAATTATACAATAAAAAGCTGAACAAATTTTTAAGTGTTTTATTCTAGAACACCATTTTATTCCTCAATGACTTTTTCAATTTTTCTTTATTTTTGAAAACACCTAACATATACACAATGAAATATCATATTAACCCCCAGGTTCTCACATCCAATCCTCGCACTTACGTAACTGTAAATAAAGTTATTTAGTTTCTAACTTTCTCAAGATATTTTTGAAGACCTTTGCAGTTCTGTTTTATTAGTGCATTCCAAACATGACATCCAAATATCTTGAGAGCCTAAGGAAAGAGAAGTTATTACTAACTCCAAGGGAGATCTGTAAATGTATGAAAACATTTTCATGTATTGATGCATGATAAGAATCATAACCATTAAATGAACTTGGGGGAACCTTCAGAGAGCATGAGGGTGACTATCCTAAGTGATGGGACCTTTTTAGCATGTAAACTTTTATACAAAGATATACAATATAAAGCAATAAATGGAGGTACTTATGATGGCACAAGCCTTTAATCACAGATCTCAGGATAGTGAAAAGTGAAAATCATTAACTTTAGGTCAACGTAGGATCCAAAATAAAATCCTGTTCAAAAATAATTGAACTAATGGAAATAAATACATGAACATTCTTGGTCATCAGTGAACGGAAGTTAATCTAATCTGATACTTCATCTCACCACATTCAGAATAGCTATTTCAAGTAATCAGATGACAGCAAATGCTGTTGAAGATGTTGGGAAATAGGGAGTATTCATTCACCCTGGTGGAGAACAAACTGAAGTAACAACCATTGAAATCGGTGAAAAGCATTCTCAGAAATCTCAAAGAGGAAGTGTTGTAGGGTCCAGCTATGTAAAATCCCTGATTATATACTAAAGGTCTCTGTATCGTACTACAGAGATAATTGTTTAGCCATGTTTGTTCCTGCTCTATTCAAAATATCTAGGAAATGAAGACAGTCTGGATGTTCTATAAAAGAATGAATAATGTAGTTGAATTGATTTTACTCTTTGGGTCCTACTACCCAGCTCCAAATAAATACATGGAGACATTCTTACTTATGAATGCCTGGCCTTCCCTTGGTTTATTTCTAGCCAGCTTTTCTTAACTTAAATTATCCCATCTACCTTTTGCTTCTGGCTTTTACCTTTCTGTATTCCATATATCTTCCTTTCCTTCTTACTCCGTGGCTTGTTGTGTGATTGAGTGGTGAGCTTCTGGCACCCTCCTCCCTCTTCTTTCTTCTACTTATTCTCTCTGCCTGGAAGCCCTGCGTATTTTTCTCTCCTGGCTAGCTATTGGCCATTCAGCTCTTTATTAGACCAAACAGGTGTTTAAGATAGGCCAATAACACAGATTTACAGAGTTAAACAAGTACAAAATAAGAGAATGCAACACATCTTTGCATCATTAAATAAACATTCCAAAGCATAACAGAATGTAACACTACTTCATCTAATATTTCACAACAGGATAGTGTGTATACATATATATGTGTGTATATGTGTGTGCATATATTAGGAAAACATTCAAAAGAATGATTCATGTTAGACAATGCCCTGAGGAACTGTGAGAGAGGCTCCAGGAAGAAGGAATAGGGCCTTTTACCTCAAGTGAATGTAGCTCACTAAATTGTACTTGAATGTGAATTTAAGCCTCCTGTGTGAAATATTTATAATCAATTTGTGAGACATGTTTACATCTTACAGGTATACCTTGAGTATCAGATCACAGCTATAGAGCCCAATCTGCTCAGTGTACCCTGACTCTGGATATGACCCTCTGTCTTGCTTTCCTGCTCTCAGATACAATCTGTAGTTTGTGTTTAAATTGATCTGTCCTCAAAATGTTAGGAAAAGGATGCTATGTTAATATTTAATATGAGCTTATTGGCATTTATTTACATGTTTTCCTGAATTCAAACAACCTTCTTTGGATCATTACTTTCCTTGTTACTTACGTGTATAAAATTACTCTGAAATTGAAGTAAGGTTGTCTACATCATCAGACCATAGTCCACCCCATTCTTTCAGGTACTCAGATACCAGGGCCAATAGACAGCCTCTGCATGGTTCAGTCAAAAATTCAACTATGTATACATATATGAATAATATACATCAATAAAGAAAAATTAAATGATAGAATTTATAAGAAAATAGACGAAGCTGGAACAAACTGTAATAACTGAGTTATCCCAACCACAGAAAGACAGTAACATGCATATCTTTGCCTGTACATTTTATCTATATGTATCATGTGACTATGAGTATGTGTAGCTGCCAAGAAGCTAGACAGCTGCCCACATGAGGGAAAGAAAGCATTAAGAAGGATGAGTGGGGAAGGGATAGAGCACATGATCTTGAAATGGAGGTGGGTAATGGAACAGGAAGGTTTCAGTAAGAATGAGGACTAGGGAGTTGGTGGAGGTGATAAACTTGGGGAAGGGTAACTATAAGTAAATATGTACATACATATATATATATATATATATGAAGCTTCCAAAGAGAAATATGCTATACAATAAGCAAGCTTTTCAAAAGTAGAAACCAAATCTTTTCCCAATCCTTTCTCTACCCCTCCTCCTTCTCCTGCCCTCCCCTCTTCCCCCTTCTCTTCCACTTGAAAACTTTGCTCAGGAACCTAAGAAAACACTGCC
>NW_024430544.1:0-1434 GCF_017639785.1 Mesocricetus auratus
CATACAACACTGTGTGAGAATCTATACGTGTATCTTATTGAAAATTAATGATACAACACTGTGTGTGAATGCACACAGTGTTTGAATCTATATGCTTAACTTCTTGAAAATAAATTACTCAACACTCTCTAAGAATCTACACGTGTAACTCCTTGAAAACTAACTATACAGCACTGTGTGAGAAACTACATGTGCAACTTCTTGAAAACTAATGATACAACAGAGTGTGAGAAACTACATGCTTAACATCCTGCCAAATATCGATACAACACTGCCTGCACATCTATAAGTGTAACTTATTGAAAACAAAGGAAACAACCCTTTGAGGGAAACTACGTTAGTAACAACTTGAAAACAAATGATACAACATTGTGTTAGAATCTATAATCGTAACCTATTGAAAACTAACGATAGTGCACTGTGTGAGAAAATACATACGTGACTTCTTGAAATCTCACGATACAGCACTGAGTTATAAACTGAATGCATAACTTCTTGGTAACTAACGACACAACACGGTATGAGAATCCACACGTATAATATATTGAAAATTAACGATACAACACTGAATGAGAGTCCATATACCTAAGTTCTTGAAAACTAACGATACAACACAGTGTGAGTATCTCCACGTGTAATTTATAAAAATTAACCACACATCACTGTTTGAGAAACTACATGCATAACACCTTTAAACTAATGATACAACACTGTGAGAGAATATACAAGTGTAACTTCATGAAAACTAACGTTACAAGACTGAGTTCAGAACTACATGCATAACTTCTTGAAAACTAATGAAATGACTCTGTGTGAGAAACTACATATGTAACTAATTGAAAACTAACGATACAACACTGTCTCAGAATCAACACATGTATCGTCTGAAAAAGTAGCGATAGAACTCTGTCTTTGAATCTACATGTCTAACATCTTGAAAGTAAAGGTCACAACACTGTCTCAGAATCTACACATATAACATCTTGAAAACAAATGATACAACACTGTGTGAGAATCTGTAATTGTAACTTATTGAAAACTAACGGTACAACCCTGTGTGAGAAACTACATGTGTATCATATTGAAAAGTAACAATACAACCCTGTGTGAGAATCTACATTCTTACATCTTGAAAAATAAAGATATAATACTGTGTGAGAAACTTCACGTGTAACTTATTGAAAACTAATGATGCAACCGTGTTTGAGAAATTACAAGTGTAAAATCTTGAAAACATATGATACAACACAATGTAAGAATCTATATTTGTAACATCTTGAAAACTAATGATACAAAGCTGTGTGATAAACCACTTTAGTAACTTATTGAAAACTGGCGATAAAACACTGTGTGATAATCTACATGTGTATCTTATTGAAAATTAACGATACAACAGAGTGTAAGAACCTACACGTGTAACTTATTGAAAACTAA
>NW_024430545.1:0-6885 GCF_017639785.1 Mesocricetus auratus
TGTGAGGAGCCGCCCTCGCTATCGCTATTGCCGTTAGAAGATGGCGCTGACATCCACTGTCAGTTGGAGTTAACTGTCGCTGTCAGTTGGAGTTAACTGTCGCTGTCAGTTGGAGTTAACCGTTTAAACTGTGCCTCTCCCGTGACGTCATCTGGGGTGATGTGCAAACCACCAATCCCGGCTCTACACATCTCACTCGGAGCTCCTAGGCTTATATAAGGGGCTGGGTTTCTTAGCTTGGGGTCTCCCTCTAAGAAGCTGATCATCTATCTCTCAAGATGCATTAAAGCTTTACTGCAGAAGGATCCGAGTGTTCTGCGTCGTTCTTGCTGGCGAGACGGTAGCGCGGGACATCTGGTGCCGAAACCCGGGAACTCTTCAACATCGCCGGCGCCGCGGGAGACCCCTCGGAAGACGGGGCGGATTCAGAACTGCAGGGACGTAGGTTCAGAGAGGTATGCTTTATCCTGAACAACCCTTTTCTCGACTTTGGCCTTAGTTTGTCATCACCGTGGGACGGGTCAGTGGAGGCTTTGGTGCTAGTCCTGTTTGTCCTTCTCCTTCATCGTGGCTGGTGCTGACAGAACGGCGCTGTCCGTCTGGCGCTGTCCGTCTGGCGCTGTCCGTCTGGCGCTGTCCATCTGGCGCTGTCCATCTGGCGCTGTCCATCTGGCGCTGTCAGTCTGGTGCTGTCAGTCTGGTGCTGTCAGTCTGGTGCTGTCAGTCTGGTGCTGTCAGTCTGGTAACGGAGTTGAGCGCGTTTTTAGATAAGCTGTCAGCGCGATGGGGTCGTCACAGTCAGTGGTTACAGCCTTACAGACTGTGCTAAAACAAAGAGATCTTAAAATTGCACCACGAACACTTCAAAATTTTGTGAAGGAGGTAGATAGAGTGGCACCATGGTATGCTTGTTCCGGGTCCCTCACTGTGGCCTCATGGAACAAGCTAGGTAAAGAACTAGACAGGAAGCATGCAGAAGGAGATCTCTGCTTAGGTACCAAAGCCATTTGGAAGCTAGTTAAAAACTGCTTGGAGGATGAGGCCTGTCACCCTGCTATAATAGAAAGTCAGGGAACCTTAGAGGAAGTTCAGGATAGCATGTCAGAAACTGAACGGAGTGAGAGAATGGGAGCTCGCAAAAGAAAAGACATGTCTAAGAAAAAAGGCCCTCCCAGGAAGTTAAGAAAGGGAGAGAAAGAAGGGAGTTATCATTCACCCCTTAACAAATCTAAGAAAAAGAAAAAGCCAGAATCTAGTCTATACCCTGCAGTAGAGCTAGAAGCCTTGGAGCTAGATAATTCTGATTCTGACACTCTGGATTCTAGCGAAGAAGGTGGTCTAGAGGAGGAGGTGGCACGGTATGAGGAAAAAAGATATCACCCTGATAGACACCGGCCACTGAAAACAAAAATGAATGTGAGGCCACCGCCTATAAATCCGGCGGGCTCACGCCCCTCAGCGCCTCCGCCATATGAGCTTCGGCTGAATACTGGTACTGACTCCTTTTTACCTTTAGAGGAACGGAGAAAAATACAAATGGCTTTTCCAGTATTCGAGAATGTGGAAGGCGGAAGAGTACATACCCCCGTAGATTACAATCAAATTAAAGAATTGGCCGAATCCGTTCGTAATTATGGGGTCAATGCTAACTTTACCACATTACAGGTGGAAAGGCTTGCTAATTTTGCCATGACTCCCACTGACTGGCAAACGACAGTGAAAGCAGTGCTTCCCAACATGGGACAATACATGGAATGGAAGGCTCTCTGGTATGATGCAGCCCAGGCACAAGCTAGAGTTAATGCCACGGCTGAAGATGAGAATCAGAGGCAGTGGACATTTGAAATGCTGACAGGTCAGGGTCAACATGCCCTTAATCAAACCAACTACATCTGGGGCGTCTATGGTCAGGTGTCGGCCGCCGCTATTAAAGCATGGAAGGCCCTCACAAAAGGGAGAGTCCAGTGGACACCTTACAAAGATTGTCCAAGGACCCCAAGAGCCATTTTCAGACTTTGTGGCCAGAATGACAGAGGCCGCCAGTCGCATCTTTGGTGATTCAGAACAAGCTATGCCCCTGATTGAGCAACTTGTCTATGAACAAGCAACCCAGGAATGTCGAGCGGCTATCGCCCTCGCAAAAGCAAAGGTTTACAAGATTGGCTCAGAGTGTGCAGGGAGCTGGGGGACCCCTAACCAATGCAGGACTAGCTGCCGCCATTTTACAAACGCACAGGTATAGAGATTTATCTAATCGAAAAGCTTGTTTTAATTGTGGGAGAATGGGGCACCTTAAGAAAGATTGTCAAGCCCCTGAAAGAACAAGAGAATCGAAGCTTTGCTATCGTTGTGGTAAAGGTTATCATAGGGCTAGCGAATGCAGGTCAGTCCGGGATGTAAAGGGAGGCTTCTGCCCCCTATTGAAGAATCAAGGTACCCCAATCAAAAAACGGGTCACGGGGCCCATGGTCCCAGGGCCCTCAGAAATATGGGAACCAATTTCAGAAAAGCAATCAAGAGGAAGTAGAGGTTTCCGAGGAACCTCCGGAATGGACTTGCGTGCCGCCTCCGACTTCTTACTCATGCCCCAAATGAATGTTCAACCGGTCCCAGTCCATTCCCCTGGACCTTTGCCCCCTGCCACCATTGGGCTTATTCTGGGCCGTGGCTCCTTAACTTTACAGGGACTCATTATATATCCTGGGATTGTTGACCCATATCATAAAGAGGAGATTCAAGTTCTCTGTTCTAGCCCTCGGGGTGTATTTTCTATAAAGCAGGGAGATAGAATTGCACAACTGGTGTTGCTGCCCTCCCTCGGGGATGGAGAAACCTACACTTTACAAAAAAGGGCTATGGGATCTTCTGGAAGTGATTCAGCCTATCTGGCTATACCCCTAAATGAGAGACCTACAATAAAATTGTTAATTAATGGAAAAGAATTTGAAGGGATAATGGATTCGGGAGCAGACAAAAGCATTATTTCACTCCATTGGTGGCCGAAGTCTTGGCCCACTGTTGTTTCATCTCATTCTCTACAAGGTCTTGGATACCAGTCCTCTCCTGCCATCAGTGCCTCAGCCTTAACCTGGCGGGATGCTGAAGGCAAACAGGGATGTTTTACCCCCTATGTGTTGCCACTCCCTGTAAATTTATGGGGACGAGATGTGTTACAAGCCATGGGCATGACCCTAACTAATGAATACTCCCCCCAGGCATCAGCCATTATGGCAAAGATGGGGTATACAAATGGTAGAGGCTTGGGTAGGCAAGAACAAGGCAGAATAAAACCCATTACACAACACGGAAATCGGGGTAGAAAAGGACTGGGTTTTATTTAGGGGCCGTTGAGGCTTCACGACCCATACCATGGAAAACAGAGGAGCCGTTATGGGTCTCTCAATGGCCTCTATCCTCTGAAAAATTAGAGGCTGTCACAAGATTAGTGCAAGAACAGGAACGGCTGGGGCATCTAGAGCCTTCTACCTCCCCATGGAATACACCAATTTTTGTTATTAAGAAGAAATCTGGGAAGTGGAGATTACTCCACGACCTGCGGGCCATTAACAATCAGATGCATCTTTTTGGCCCTGTTCAAAGAGGCCTTCCTTTGCTTTCTGCACTTCCTCAAGATTGGAAGCTTATTATTATAGATATTAAGGATTGTTTCTTCTCTATTCCACTTTACCCACGGGATAGACCAAGGTTTGCCTTCACTATCCCTTCTCTTAATCATATGGAACCAGACAAGAGATTTCAGTGGAAGGTACTGCCGCAAGGCATGGCCAATAGCCCAACAATATGTCAGCTATATGTGCAGGAGGCTTTGGAGCCAATTAGGAAGCAATTTACATCTTTAATCGTTATCCATTATATGGACGATATTCTTATTTGTCACAAAGAGTTAGATGTTTTACAAAAGGCTTTTCCCATGCTGGTGGCTGAATTAAAACAGTGGGGATTAGAGATTGCCTCAGAAAAGGTTCAAATTGCAGATACAGGGCTCTTTTTGGGCTCAAAGATTACTCCCAAAAATATAGTTCCTCAGAAAATAGAAATTCGCAAAGACCACTTACAAACATTAAATGATTTTCAGAAACTTCTGGGAGATATAAATTGGTTGAGGCCCTTTTTAAAAATTCCATCTGCTGATCTAAAACCCCTCTTCGATCTCCTGGAGGGTGAGCCTCATATCTCCTCACCCAGAAAATTTACCCCTGCCGCCCACCGAGCCTTACAGATGGTGGAAGAGGCCTTACAGGAAGCACAATTACAACGAATTGAGGAGTCACTACCTTTTAATCTGTGTGTTTTTAAGACAGCTCAATTGCCAACTGCAGTCCTGTGGCAACATGGACCATTACTTTGGATTCATCCAAATGCTTCCCCTGCTAAGATTATTGACTGGTACCCTGATGCTGTTGCACAGCTCGCGCTTCGCGGAATAAAAGCAGCTGTTACACATTTTGGCAGGGATCCTGATTCCTTGATTGTGCCTTATACTGCTGCACAAGTTCAGACCTTGGCAGCCACATCTAGTGATTGGGCAGTTTTAGTTACTTCCTTTTCAGGACAAATTGATAATCATTTTCCAAAGCATCCAATTTTACAGTTTGCCCTAAACCAGGCTATAGTGTTTCCACAAGTGACAGCTAAAGACCCACTCCCAGATGGGACTGTGGTGTACACTGATGGATCAAAAACTGGTATGGGAGCTTATGTGGTCAAGGATAGGGTTATATCTAAACAATATAATGAAACTTCACCTCAAGTTGTAGAATGTCTGATAGTACTGGAGGTTCTTGAGGCTTTTCAGGACCCCTCAATATTGTATCAGATTCCTCTTATGTGGTTAATGCAGTTAATCTCCTTGAGATAGCTGGAATAATAAGATCCTCCAGCAGAGTTGCTAACATCTTTCAGAAGATACAAGCTGCCTTGTTAAATAGGAGATTTCCTGTTTTCATTACCCATGTCCGAGCACATTCTGGACTCCCAGGTCCCATGTCCTTAGGGAATGACTTAGCGGACAAGGCTACAAAGCTGGTGGCCGCTGCCTTGTCTACCCATGCACAAGCAGCAAAAGAATTCCATAAGCGCTTTCATGTGACGGCTGAGACCTTGCGCCGTCGTTTTGCTCTATCCAGGAAAGAGGCTAGGGAAATTGTTACTCAATGCCAGAATTGCTGCGAATTCTTACCTACTCCCCACATGGGAATAAACCCACGTGGCATTAGACCATTGCAGATGTGGCAGATGGATGTTACTCATATTCCCTCTTTTGGAAGGCTTCAATATGTTCATGTTTCTGTTGACACCTGTTCTGGCGTAATGTTTGCCACACCCCTAACAGGGGAAAAGGCCTCATATGTGATTCAACATTGCCTTGAGGCCTGGAGTGCTTGGGGAAAACCCAGAATTTTAAAAACAGACAATGGACCAGCATATACCTCTCAAAAATTCCGACAGTTTTGTCGGCAAATGGATGTTACCCATCTAACTGGCCTACCTTATAACCCTCAAGGACAGGGCATTGTGGAACGTGCCCATCGTACACTCAAATCATATCTGATTAAACAAAAGGGAGTATTGAGGATGTTCTACCCTCGGTACCAAGAGTTGCTGTATCCATGGCACTTTTTACCCTTAATTTCTTGAACTGTGATGCCCAAGGCCACACTGCGGCTGATCGCCACAGTTTAGAGCCTGATAGGCCAAAAGAAATGGTAAAATGGAAAGATGTCTTGACTGATCTCTGGAAAGGCCCGGATCCTATTCTTATAAGATCCAGGGGAGCTGTGTGTGTTTTTCCACAGGAGGAAGAAAACCCCCTGTGGATCCCTGAAAGACTCACTCGAAGAGCTCCTTCACAACTCCAGAATAAGAAGGATGGAGGCCAAGTGGGTGATGAAGACTCTCCTACTCGGGATGATGGTTCCTAGTATGATGGGAGAGTTACGGTGGGCCATCATGTCTACCTTCCCCTACCGATGCCAGTGATGCAGAATGCCCAGGTGTTCCCTAGATTTTTCACAAATAATAGAGAGTTGGGGCTTGCCTTTTTGCCTTTAGATCCTCAGATACAGAGTTTTCAGGATGAGAGAACCTTGTCATTAGTAGGAAGCTTGTGCTTTACTGTGATTTCTTCATTAAAGGATAATTTTATTCATATGGATCCAGAAAGATCTAATGCTAATCCTTTTGAATTAATGGAAGCTGTACTGATCTTTCTCCTATGATAGTGAGAAGGGACAGATTACTTTTGATTGGAAAGGGGCATTAGGCAACAGTCTGAGTGAGGGACAGAGCTCTGGATCATCTGATTGGTCCTCCTCCAATGTTAAGTATACCCCTTTTAAGAGAACTAATTATTCAGCTGCCCTTTATTTGGGTTGTGAGTAATGATACCTTAGGTAAGAATCAGAAAGAAATAAATTGTTCTGCTTAGAATTGTTTTTATGCATTATGCTGGGATGCTATTAAGCACCCTTTTGCTTTGGTAATGCGCATGCCTCGATTTATTCCAGCTCCTGTTGAGGCGCCAAGTAATTTGAGTTTGTTTAGGGAAAAGCGAGATTTTTGGGATCTCTGCTATTATTGTGGGCCTGATAGCCACCGCCGCGGTTACTGCTTCGGTTACCGCCTCGGCCCTTGCACTTTCTGCCACTGTGCAGACAACTCAAACCATTAATGAACTATAGGCCACTGTGACCATGGTCCTAGATAAACAGGCCACTGCCAATTCTCAGATACAAGGAGGCCTGATGTTGGTAAACCAACAGATTAATTTGGTTCAGGAACAATTGGATATATTGTGGCAGATGGCCAAATTGGGATGTGAACAAAGTTGCCTGGCCTTTGTGTCACTTAGTACAATATGAGAAT
>NW_024430546.1:0-5189 GCF_017639785.1 Mesocricetus auratus
ACTGTATGTCTATGCATGTGTGTGAATGTGTAATTTTGTGTGTGTTCAAGTGATTTTCGAGCACATGTATTGAACGCAGATTCCACAGAAACAACACAACACAGACACTGGTCACAGGCTGACTAGATGACACACAAACATTCTGTCTTCATGGTCACACACTGACCTTATCTGACAGGAAACCTGCATATTCCTTGTTGTATTGTCTCAGCAGTTTGCTCTTCAGCGTCTCAGCAATATCAAAGACTCTATTTATAGTCTATAACACAAAACTGAAAAGAAGAATTAGAACAGTCTGAAAGTCAGAAAAGAGGGAGAGAAAACAAGTGGGGAGAGGCACTAATATCTTACACAGGACTTGAACTTCCTTACATGCTATCACTTTCGACTGTTCTGTGTTGCTGAGGCAGCCTCAGCTCCCCACCCACTTAGGGTCAGGATCTCTGACTTTTCTCTGAGTAGCTCCCTGTTTGTTCAGTGATTTCAGGTTAGCCATATAGACAATGAAGACTCACCTTATTGATTTTGGATCTTGTTGCCTTGGAAATGGAGTTGGGCTATTGAGGGCCTTTTCTGAGTTTCTGGCCACAAAGAGTCTAAAGGAATAAAGCAGAGTGACCATGGTGTGTAGAGATGGTCCAAATGTATAAGTGATACCCTGAAGAAATTAGGGCTCTCTATGCATTTTCAGAATGTCTTGGAGCAAGAAGAGGCAAATCCTGAAGTCCCACATCCTTTTCCCTCCCAGGGTCTGGAGAGAGAATAGTACTCACTCTTCCATCAGCTGGTACATTTAGGAAACATCAGCCATCAAGAAGTACATGAAAGCCGACATGGTGCATGCTTGTCTTCCGAGCACTCCGTAGAGCACAGATAGAGTTAGTGAACTCACAGGAGTGTGAAGAATCAGACCATCCTCCTGAACTTCAAAACAGGATACAGAGAGTGGTCTCATTCTTCCACCCCCAATAAGTACATGGATGTTTGCTGTAAACAAAAACACAGTGCATTGACTCCAGGAGGGCACAACCTCACCTCTGAGAGCAATAGGTAGAGAAAGGAGACACTGTGGGTACATAGAGGCTGTGGGGAGCTGTGCAGTGGAGCATAGTCAGATACCACAACAACACAGACTAGTAATCTGTGTCAACAATCTTGTCTGTCCAAGAAACAAGAAATATTCTTGAGTGGAGGGTGGGACTGAAAATCAGTGTGACAAACTGATGTCTGCTTAACGCACAGAAGTACCATAGTAAACGTTAGTTGTCTTTGCATAGGAGAGGCAATGAGAGCGATATTTAGTGTAGTCACTAGATTTGCCTTCACCTTGCAGAATACCAACGATGAAAAACCAAAGAAGCCATGCTCTTAGAATTGTGACCTGTGGTGTGTGAGTTCATGTTTACGTCTGAGCTTTCTTTTACTTTGTAGAATGTGAGGGCAATGTGCCTGCTCAGCACACACAGTCTTCTGAAGATCAATGATGTCATGTCCACACATTATTCCCCAGTGCCTGGCACCATAGAGTCACCTGCACATATCCCCTTAGGTTCTGTTTCGCCAAACTCATGCTAAGCATGAGGGGTGAGACCTTTATGATCATTTCTTCTTCAAACACAGAACATTCTTATCACTGAGGATATTAGTGTCATTTCATGTGACAGCTCTGCCACCTTGTATTTATTCTGCCTACCCAATTACATTGAGCAGCCCAGGGACTGTGCTGAGCCACATTGACCCCAGATAGTGCACAGTCCTTTGGTGACTGTGTAGCTACAGAGAAGGCTAACCGCTTTCTTATCCTAATCAGTAGACTACAGGATTAAGGGAGGATAATTCTGTGATCTGGCACACACAGTAACAAGCCTGTGGCTGAATGCCTGTGTTTAGATAGTGCACTCAACACACTCACAAATTCAGACATCATGCTTTCCTTCCAGGTTTTCCCCTAAAATCTGGGCCATGTGGCACAAGCTTATGAACTACTCTTGAAATGCCTTGTTTGTGATACCACCACCTTGGGTCCTGATCTCTTTGAATAGTAAGGAAAAGCATGTGTGTGAGTTGCCAGAAATCAGTCTAAGACATGTCTTTGTCAAGTTCCTTAAGGTCAGCGCAGGACAGAAGCATGAAGAGGAGGACATGAGTAGTGAGGGGTCAGTGACAGGATAGGAGATGGGAACAGCAAGCTCTCACGTTAAAAATTTGTGGTTCTCCACAAATGCTTCCTCTTCCAGGTCTTTTCTTTGGAGGTCAGCTGCCACCTTTATAAGATCATCCTTCATTTCTATATATGTTTCCAGAGAACTTTCTTGCTGCCCTCAACAGTCATGCCTGCATGAATTAAAAAATTTGGAAACAGTTCCTGGGGTAAAAGTGTTACATCTTTGTAAGTTCTAATGGTGCCCCTTTTCTGAGAGAGAAAATAGAAGATGGGGAACATCAAAAGCTGTCCCTCCTATCCTGCCATCTGGTCATTCTAGCTGTCAATAACACAAACGAATATTGTGTGTGTGTGTGTGTGTGAGTGAGTGAGTGTGTGTGAATGTGTCTGAGAGACAAAGCTTTCACTAAAGAAATTAGACTAAAGTAAACACTACATGTGGTGATTCAGCACAGTCAATTTAGTGAACCATACCACAACCAGCCTAGGATCCCCTACGATAGCAGTAAAAGGATTGAATAGGAGGCATTGTGTAGCATTCAACATAAGGAACATATCTTACAAACAGCATGTCTATTGAGACTTACCTCTAGAAGAATCTACTATGAGTGGTTGTGCATATATCAAAGGGTTGTGCATAAGCATAAACATAGCAATTTCCACACAGACTAATTCTGATATCACCAAGGCAATTAGAGAGCACCCCAGCTTGGAGGAAACTCTACTCATGCCTTCCACATTGCAAACCCAGCTATAATCAAAAGGATTTGTGATGGTGTGCCCTCAGTAATTTAATTAGTGCCTATTATACTCAAGTGTTGGATAGTATTTGTGTGACAATGAGCAAGGAAAACTCAGTTCCTGCTAGAAAAGGATTCTAGTACCTTAGGCTGAGTAGAAGCAGGAGGAAATAAACCTCCATGGACCAGAGCATGGCACAAGCCTGCCTTGAAAGTTTTCTAGATAATCAGCGAGTTTGAGAGCAGAGTACAATGAATTCAAACACCAAATTGCTCATAGTTTTGGCCTGTTCTCTGTGACCCATTGCTAATGTAAAGAAAAAGTGAGACATGAACACTAGGGAGAAAAAAGTGAGGTTCTCTAGTTTAAAATAGAAAAATGTGGTTCCGATTCCACCCACACTCATGTCAGAGGGCAGAGGTGAGTTCCAGATCCCCATCCTAGCCAAAAATTCCTCCAAATCTCCCTCATTTTGATCTCCGGGCTTGTGGACCACAGCCAGGTCAACTCTCCCCTGAACAGATGATCAAGTAACCAGGAGCCTGCAGAGACAGGCAGTCTACTCATGCACACACTCAAGGCAGAGGACATAAGACAGAGAGCAGAGGCCAGGGAGTATTGGATTTGCTTTCATCCATTGAATGGAAACCCTGGTCACCCACCCACCAGGAGAGAAGAGGCTCTTTGTACACACACTGGAAGAATTGATGGGAAATAAGAAATATAGGAACACACTCAGCAACCATAAAATAATACAACACCAGAGATTTTTGACTAATGCCAGACAAGCAATAATCAACCCACACTTTAGAAACTTGAAAATAAAAGGAAGTAAATTATTGACCTGAGTTATTTGACAACTGTTTGCTGCAATATTTGTGGATTTCCCTTTTGGAATCGTTCATTTATAAACTACATTTGCACATGTCCATGTTCTGCATACATTTTACATAATGTACATGATCATGTGTGAGCAACAATGCATAGGTGTTTCAGCACATCTGCAGATGTGAGAAGACCTCCTGGAGTGCTGCCCTTCCCTAGCCATTTTCTTCCCATAGAATCAGTGTGCACTGTGTCTACAATGCTAGCTGACAAACCAGAACTTCCCTGTCTCCCTGTGCCAGGTCAACTGAAGAGAACATAAAATGTAGAAGTAGCTAAGCACACCCAGTGTCAGGCGCTTTCTGGAGATTGCATCACAATTTCTAACACTGACAATGCTAGCACATCAGTCACACTCTCATCGTCTCTCTGATCTACTTGAAGATTTCCTATGAATGTCTCCCTAATGCTGAAAACATGATCTCATATAATGAAAATTCTCTTGCCTTCACATCTCTCCACTATGTCAGATCCCTGAGAGTCAAACATTTAGAAAGTGACAATGCACAACACTTTGGCTGTTCATTCAGTATTATCTTAATGTGTTTCCTCTAATCTCTACATAGCACTGAAAAGACGCGGACATGAATACAACAAGTTTTGAAGAAAATGAAGTGGCTTAAACAAAGTTAAAGCCTATTTTTGCAAGATAATCAGGGTGGCAGGAAGGAAAGGGAAAATGCGAATCACGTTAGGTTCTCTTACCACACCAAAGTGGATCCTGGGAATCAAAACTGAGGACATGGAAAGGGGGATGAATCTTGCTCTGTGCTGCTCAGTGCTCCAGATTTCATACACTTTGTCAGTAGTACCTCCTTGCTTTCATTGTGAGCTGCAGTCTCAAGTGGGTGTGGCTGACCAGATGTAATGGAGTCCACTTCACATGAGTCTTTCCAAGTCATGAACCTGTGGTGATTTACCTGGATTCTCTAAGATCTTAGTCTCCAGATAATACTTGTCTCATGATGTGTTGGGTGTCATCTCTTCAAAGGCTTCCTGTGTAGTGGTTCCAGCTATAGATTCTTCAGCAATTTTTGATGCTGATGCCAATCTGGGGCCCACATCTCCACTATATTTATCAACTCCATCCACCAGTCTATCCACAACAGAGCTCTATTTCACAAAGTCTAGGGAGTTTTTGATTGTATTCCTTATGTCTTACCAGAGGGCCTTGATTTCTGCCTCTTCCACTTCTCTTTTTTTCTATAGAGAAATTAGAGTAGTCTTATACCTCAAACCTCAGGAGAAAAAGAATTTGTCAGCAAAGAGATGAATGAAGTAGAGATGTATTCAGGTCTATCATCTCATCATAGTCTCCACATTCTCTGTCATAACCCTGGTACTATGAAAAAAAAACCCTTTCTCAGTTGCTGTATAGGTATCTTAAGTAACAATTCTT